>NC_046659.1:31951352-31982340 GCF_010883055.1 Belonocnema kinseyi | reverse complement strand
AGTTCTCTACCAAACCAGATTGTAATTAAAAATATCAATACATTTTTAACCAAAAATAGAAAGTTAAATTTTTACTTCAATAAATTAATTTTGAAAAAAAAAGAATTGTCATGAAAATGGTTGAATCCTAAATCAGCAAGATGAATGTTTAAACAAGGAGATTGATTTTCAACTAAATGAGACGATTTAAAAAAAATCCATACAATTTTTAACAATTAGTTTGATTTTTAAATCAAAAAGATGACACTGTAATTAGAAAAATTAATTTTCTACAAAAAGTGCCATAGTTGAATTTTCTGTTAAAAGAAATTAATTTTTAACAAAAAAAAAACAGTGTTATAATTATTGTTTTTAGATTTAATTTTAAGAGAACTATTTTTTCGTTATAAAAACAATTCTATGTTCAAAAGATTAATTTTTAACCAATAAGATTCATGCTTTACAAGAAAGATAAATTTTCAACCAATCCCTTTTGGTTGAAAATTCAACAATTTTGTATATATTTTTCTTTTTCCTTTGTTCGTCCTAGAGCTTTGGGCTCGATAATATATGCATTTATACATCTACAACTCTAATTTGGCAGTTGTGAATTAACTTTTGTTAAAGTTCCTTTGTTGAGGACTCAACTATTTTGTTTAAAATGGGTCTTTTTTGTTGGCATTTAACTACTTGGTTAAATGTTAAACTAATTGAGTAAAAATGGACCTTTTTTGGGTTGAAGATTCATAATTTCAGTAGAAAATTTAACTCTTTCGTTGAAAATTCTTTCTTTCTTTGGTTGAAAATTAATCAATTTGTTTAACATTTTTTAATTGTTTTAAGGTTGAACGACCTTTTACAAAATTTTGGTTTAATTCAGCTGTTGTTGTTTTAAAATATTCCTATTTTTTAGTTTTTGTTCAAAAATTTATCTACTTGTTTAAAAGTTTAACTATTTTTTTAAAATGTTATGTTTTTGGATGAAAAAGTAACTATTTGGTTGCAAATTCGTTAATTTTTTTAAACTGAAAATTAAATTTTTTCATTTTCAGTGTAAACGGTTTTGTTGAGAATTTTAATTTTTAATGAATGATTTGCATTTACAACCGAATAGTTTAACTTTTAACCAAACAGTTCAATTTTCAACCTATAAATATGAATTTTAAACTAAATGGCCAAATTTTCAAACAAAAAAGATTAATTTTTAACAAAAAATTTGTAGCATTAAAAAAAGGATTCTCAATAAGAATGTAGTGGTGGACATCTTAAAACAAGAAGAAAAGATTTTCATAGAAATATTAAAATTTTTAACCAGAGTTGAATTTTCGAACCAGTATGTAAAATTTCAACAAAGTAGTTGATTTTTTTAGCCTGCATATATGGATTTTCGATAGAAAATGTAATATTTTGATATTTCAACGAATGCAGATGCTGGCAAGAGATGCATTCTAAAAATAAGTAAACGAATTTTCAATCATAAAGGTTAATTTTATATAAGAATTGTCAGTTAGGAAATAAGAAATTTTTTTCCAATTATTAAACTTTTAAGTCAAAAGACTATTTTTCTGTAAAACAGTTATAACACCTTTACCCTTCATCTACCTCCACAAACCCCATTTTTCACAACACCTTCACCCCACATGATAAGTTTTCAAAGTATTTATTTGTTGAAAGTGTTATTTTTACTACAAAATTTCATTAATTTCAATGTTATTAGAAATATAATATATATCGCGTTATTTCCCACAAAACAGTATAATGATTTTGTATAAATCGGAATAATGAAACAGTTATTACTAAATTTTTTATGACATTGAACGCATGAACTAATATTGGGAAGACTTAATCACGATTTTCAAGGGAGAGTTTACAGAGTGGCAACAAGCTTATTAAATGTGTTCTTCTACCTTTAAAGTCATTAATTTTCATAATGCGCGTGCAAACATTTTGCTAAATTGATTTATAAAAATTGTGGTTTAAAAATGTTAAGTTCCTTATTGATAGAATATTATTATCATCAACGTGAGTTACAAAATTTTAATAAATGCTATTTATTAATGTGAGGTGTAAATTAATTTTTAATAAAAAAGGCTCATTTGGAATAAAATAGTTTCATTTCATTTTCTACAAAAAGTATTAAATTTGTTGAAATCCTATTATAAAAGATTAATTACAGTTTCAGATACGGAACTCGCCCCTTGTTTTCTTCTCTTATTTTATACTAATATTTTGTAACATTCATTAAATATGTATAAAATAGAGAAGATAGGATTTTGATTCATTCTTTTTTATAAAAAGATAAATCGGCGCGCGCTGTGGCGCGCGTGAGACTGCTAGTAGCTTAATTGGAAAAGCACCTGACTGGAGACCAGAAGTTTTGTGGTTGGATTCCCAATTGAGTAAAGATGGAGTAGGATCTTTTTTCATGAAATAATATTAATGTGAATGTATTATTTTCTAATTAGTATGATTAAGACGTTAAGCATTTTCTGTTATTGAAGATTCTTAACTTGGTGGATATTGTGTAGACTTTCTGCCTTCATGGTTTGGAGGGTTGATCGACTGTCCGTAAGATTACCATCTCGGACGATATAGCAAATTAATTTGAAAATAATTACTTTACAAGTAACATATAGCTAAAAATAGCGTTATTTTATTGAAATAAGAGTTCTTATTCTGATCCATCTAATAGCTTAATTGGAAAAGTACCTGACCGGAAATCAGAAGTTTTGTGGTTCAATGGAGTAGGATCTTTTTTTCATGAAACTGATAGCAATTGCACTCTGAGCTCTGTCTTTACATTTCTCCCACATTTGTACACAGACCTTTTGAAATCAAAGGTCAACAGACCGACAACTGTAATTATGTGATTTTGAACTCTCCTTTGTGAAAGATCTTTCGGCTTTAATTAACAGATTCTATTGACGTAGATCGTGCTTCGCACTCGATTTTGTTCAACATGCCAACTATTCTACATTATTTTGCTTTAAATTGTATTCTATGCTGCGCTGAAAAATGTATCATTTCAATAAATGTATATCATTACAATTCATAATATGCATAAAAATTGAATCATACTAACTCTTATTTCCTTGTTTTTACTTTTTTTTTTATTTTTGATCTTGATTTTACGATTAAATAAAAACGACTGCGCATCTGCATAGGCTCTAATACAGGAACCTATATAAGGTCCTATGTCCTCTTTCGTCTTTTCTGTCCATTTTCCAAAAATTCTACTTTTTTTATTTTTCAGTCCTATTTTTTACGATGAAGAGTCCTTTCACAAAATGATTAATAATAAATTTATAGATCTTTTTAGGCGAACAACTTTTGTTTTTTAATTTTATTTCGTACTTATGTCGTTTTTTCCAAAAAAATTTTTATTTTTATTTTGAATGTTATTTTTTACGACTAAAGCCAAAACTACGTGTCCTATCAAAAAGTATAGCTCTTTTTTGGATGAACAAGTTTTGTCTCATTTTTTTCGTAGCTTGTGTCGTTAGTCCAAAATTTTTTAATTTTTAATGTTTTTTACGACTATAATCAAGAACTACGCGACCTATCGGAAAGTGATTCATTGAAAATTTGTAGATCTTTCCAGGGTGCGCTATTTTAGCTTATTCATTTTTTGCGTTTCTTGCATAGTTTGACAAAAAAATGAAAGTTTTGGATTTTTCATTATTTCTGGTAACATCAAATTTGAAATGTTCAACTTTTCGACCAAATTAGAAAAGTTGTTATGATAACCTTGTAGGTCTTTCAAAAATTAACGTTTTTCTTCTCTTGAATTTTTTTCATACCATGCGTTATTTGGCTTATAATGTTCAATTTAGTTTGTTTTTTGGATTTTGAAAATGCTTTAGGTCTGATAATTTTCCTTTCATAGAAAAAAGTCATAAGGATAAATTGTTTAAGTTTTTGAATACTATGAACAACCGTACATAGAATTTTGAAATCTTGAAAAAATGTGATTTCAAAAATTTGTGGTACGATCAAATTTAGAATTTTTAACTTTTCGTCCAAATTAAAAAAGTTGTTATCATTGTCTTGTAGGGCTTTCAAAAAGGAACGTTTTTCTTCTGTCGACTTTTTTATCATATCATACGTTGTTTGGCTTCAAATGTTTATTTTATTTTTTTGGATTTTGAAAATGCTCTAACTCTGATAATTTTCTTTTTACAGAAAAAAGTCATTAGATAAATTGTTTGAGGTTATGATTACTATGAATGAATGTACATAGAAATTTGAAATCTGGAAGAAATGTGGTTTCAAAAATTTTTGGTACGATCAAATTTTGAATTTTCAACTTTTCGACCAAATTTAAATAGTTGTCATGATCATCTTGTATGGATTTTAAAAATGAACGTTTTTCTTCTCTTGACTTTTTTCACATCATTCGTTGTTTGGCTTAAAATGTCCATTTTAGTTTTTTTTTTGGATTTTGAAAATGCTGTAACTCTGATGATTTTCTTTAAATGCAAAAACGTGATAAGGATCAATTGTTTCAGTTTCTAAGTACTATGAATAATCGTACATAGAATTTTAAAATCTTGAAAAGTGTGGTTTCAAACAGTTTTGGTACCATCAAATTTGGAATTTTCAACTTTTTGACCAAACTGAAAATAGTTTTATGATCATCTTGTAGGGCTTTCAAAGATGAACATTCTTCTTCTCTTGATTTTTTTCATACCATGCGTTGTTTGGCTTGAAATGTTCATCTTAGTTTGTTTTTTTGGATTTTGAAAATGCTTTAACTCTGATAATTTTCTTTTTATAGAAAAAAAGTCATAACATGAAATTGTTTGGGTTTCTGAGTACTATGAATAACCGTTCAAGGAATTTTGAAATCTTCAAAAAATGTGGTTTCAAACATTTGGAAATCGCGCTCAATTTTTGAATTTTGATCCAAAATAGCTGGTTTACGAACTTGTTCTTTCTTTTTAGGTTTTGAAAAAGTGTGCAAAAGCAAAATCCAATCTGAAGAATTTTACGACAGTTATCGTGACTGCAGAATACAGACTACAGACTACAGACAGACAGACAGAAAGACAGACAAACACGTTCGTAAAAATCGTTTTTTCTGACTCAGTGGGTCTCAAAACGTGGAGATTTGATGAAAACCGACAAAGTGAAATTTTACATAAAACCAATACCTTCTCATTAGGATGAGAATGTAAAAAAATGAACATTTTAAGACAAATAATGCACACTATGAAAAAAGTCAAAAAAAGAAAAATGTTGCTTTTTAAATTCTCTACAAGATTATCATAACAACTCTTTTAATTTTCTTGAAAAATAGAAAATTAAAATTTTGACAGTATCCAAAAGTAAGAATGAGAAAACTAGACCATATGGACTCCCATCTAACACAAAGCTTCTGAAGGTTAATAATTCTCCACCCTTGACGCCTTGAGATCCTCTTTTAGTGAATTATTAGGAGATTAAGCAATAGAACACGGCAACTGCTATGTAGAACACGATGCGGTAAAAATTCAATTGCCAAAGTCTGGGTCAATGAGGTTAGGGATATAATTTAGAAGTTCAAAAATGGTAAGGCTGATGTATGGAGCGTATGTGTAAGGTTTAAATCAAGAAAATAAAATTGGAAATAAGCAAATTCATTTTTTTTAACAGCATAATTTGGAATAAAATGTTTGATAACAAAAGTTTTTTTTTAAGAATGCGCATTTTTTCAACGAGACAACAAAACTACGTCTATTTTAATACCAACGCATGTTAGGAATTGCAATAAGATACATTTATGAAAATAATATACAATTTGGGGGAGAAATTCGAATGCAAAGCATGAGATACGTAATGAGAATGTGTCCATTAAAGCCGAAGAAGGTTTGACAAAAGAGAATTCACTACCATAAATTACTGTTGGCAATGCTTTGATCTTTTTTTTTACAAAGTAAGTGCACTAGTATGAGGGATATACAAAGCCCGAGCGCGGAGCGCGAGGTAAATAGATTACGAGACGCCAAGCGCGATTTATTTATATTATAGAGCTGTGTGCAGCTTCCGGCTGTCTGATGTCAGATCTGGCACAGATCTGGTGAGGTCTAAACCGTCTAGTCATGACAGTAAATTCTGGACTAGATTTGGGACTGGTCAGCAATCCATAACATAATAATTTTTAAGTTTCAATCAGCGAAAGTTTTTAAAAACATTTTCGGATGACTGTCAGGGTGTCCAAAATCATACAAAATAAGAATATCAATAAGTCAATTGGTTGTAACCCTTTTTGAAAAACTGCCAGGTTATCTAAAAATATTAAAAAAAAATTAACACTATCAAAAATAATTTCTTTTTCACTTATTGTTATGACCGTCTAGTTTGGCCCAGATCTGTGAATGGTCCGGCATTCATAGAATAAAAATTTCTTAGCGTCAATCAGTCAGACTTTTTTCATAATTTTTAAAAAACTGTCAGGGTGTGTAAAATCATACAAAATAAGAAATTAAACATTATTAGAAATCAGTTTTTTCTTAAAAATGACATTTCATGTAATTCTTAATCGTTGTGATCTAGTCCCAAAAACACAAGGTATGAACTTAAATTACCAGAAAAAAGTTGTTCGCCTAAAAAGATCTAAAAACTTTTTATTAATTATTTTTTGATAGGACGAGTAGATTTTCTTTTAATCGTTAAACATAAGATTAAAAATTAAAAAATTATCTTTTTGGAAGAAGCACAGAAAAGACGAAAGAGGACATAGGCTCCTATATAGGACCCTATATAGGTTCCTGTATCAGACCCCATGCAGATACGCAGTAGTTTTTATTTGATCGCAAAAAGCAACGTTAAAAATAAAAATAAAATTATAAAAACAAGGAAATAAGAATTAGTATGATTCAATCTTTATGCATTGTAATGATATAATTGTAATGATATACATTTATTGAAATGATACATGTTTCAGAGCAGCTTAGAATACAGTTTACAGCAAAATAAGGAACAAATACAAAAATAATCATGATAAATACAATTTGCTTTTTATTTTGCAATTTTTTAATAAGTAATCCCTGGCAGAGTTACATACAAATATATTATAATTGATATAAAAGTGTTGTGTATAATGCAGAAAAGTTGACAGGTTGGACAAAATGGAGTGCGAAATACGAGATACGTGATGAGAATGTGTTCGTTAAAGCCAAAAGAGCTTTAACAAAAGAGAGTTCAAAATCACAAAATTACAGTTGTCGATCCGTTCACCTTTGATTTTAAAAGGTGTATGCCCGAATGCGGAAGAAATGCAAAGACTAAGTGCGGAGTGCGATTGCCCTCAGTTGCGTACTGTAGGTGCGCTCAAACTCTCGAGCTAAGCTTTTTTAACGAAAGAGAATTCACAATCACAAAATTACAGTGGTGGATGTTTTGGGTCTTAAGTAAAACTTCGCGCGCCCTAGGCGCGCTCAAATAAGCGAAAGGTCTGGCCGGCCCCAGACCAGACCGTCTGATTTGCCCCAGTTTAGCGTCTAGATGGTCTAGTCCGGGACCGGTCAACGCGAGAAGATTTTTTTACTAGGGCAGTGCTTTTCAAAGCAAATCATTACTCAAATATCAAAAATAATCTGTACCAATATTACTCACATTTTTTATACATTTATTTGAATCACAGATATTAGCCATTGATATTATTTGAAGTGTGAAATACTTTTAGGTTGAAAATAACCAATCTTTGATTTCGCTGCTTTCTATTCCGTAATCGTTCGTCTCACTATTGTTGGTCAAATTTTCGTGAAATGCTTGATGTCGCTTCAGTAAATATTACTTTAATTGCTGTAAATCATCGTACTTCGCTTTTGTTATAGGATTTCCTTGAGGATGCAGCAGGGGGATGTTAAGGTTCTTGAATTGTTCTTCACCAATGTTCCTCTTTTTGATATATATTTCTCGAACTTTTTGATCATTACATTGCATAAGGATAGAAAAAAGGTAATTTTGCGGTATTCCAAAGGTCGAGCATGAAACCAAGTTATTTTTTCTTTCGTTATAGTCATTATTCGATTAAATATGCCTTTTTGTAGCTCCTGTGAGTAGACGAAGTTTTCGCTTGTCTTTTTTGTGACCTCAAATTTGTTTTCGTTCCTGCATCAGAAATTATCTGAATTCAACGATCTGGAGCGTAAACGATTTCGTGAAGTTTGCTCGCTCTCTCAGTATCTCTAAAACAGTCATCACAATTGTTGTAGCTATGGCCTGACAAGAAGAATTTTTAGGTAATTGATATTAATTCCTTGTCTGAAGATATTTTTGTTAGAAAAAGCGTTAGCTTGGTATTCCAATTCAGCCCGCCTGCTGAGTCGGAATACATGACAATTTGTTTGGTCGACGGATGAATGGTTTTTTGGAAATGAACTAGCAAACACGATCCCATTTCTTGGGCTCCACTCGATGCAACATTTTCACGCCAAACAATCATGAAATTCGTTTATAGTTGTAAATTTTTCATACGAAAATCTACGATTCAAACTTCCAAATCATGACAATCGTTTTTAACCCTAAACTTTCAAATTCTACGATTGAAGCATTCAAGTTATGGAGATCAGTTACAGTCGTCATTTCCAAATGTGGAAATCGACAATTGTAAAATTGGTGATATTGGAAATTATGAAAATTCATATAAGAATAAGAAACTAAGCTTTTAAATTAATATTTATGAAATACTTATTTATAGCGATGGTTATTTTTCATTGATTCATGGAGAGAAAAATTGGCATTTGAAACGACGAAAGAGCATCCTCGTTCATAACAACGATTTCACCGTCGTTTGAGACGACAAATATCGTCGTTTCACCCTACGGATTCGTCCGCAATTTGCAGCAACAACCATCGTTGTTTGAAACAACTACACTCCTGCATTTCTGAATTAGGTCGCGCCGATATGGGCCGAGGTAATGTTTGACGAGATCATCGTTTTGAGCGACGATCATCGTCATTTTAAAGGACGATAATTGTAGCTTAATCTGACGCAACGTCTATCTGACTTCGATCTAAGCGTCGTTCGAAAGGCTGATTTTTCTCTTCGCATTGTAATTTAATCAATTTTTTCAACGAATTCATTTTGTTATATTTTAAGGTAGTATAAGCATGAATCGAGTTAGCACACGAGTTGTTTTCAAAAGTTACGAACTGACCTGGGCAATTACTAAAGATATAAAAAGAGTCAAGACGTAATATTATGCTAGAGACCTTTTATCTTGCGTCTCTTTCTCTATTTAGTAATTGCCTATATGAGTTCGCAAGTTTAAAGAAGAAATATGAAAGTATTTTAAAATTCACTTAGAAAAGACATAGAGCTAATTGAAGATAATAGCAACAGCGATATTTTGTTTAATTATTTCGAAATTTACCTTTGTTTGCTGAAATTAATTTTTACTTTTATAATTTTTATGACCGTACAACGATTCAAATTAAATGCAGCAATCTTTTTCAATCGTTATTTTGCAATCGTAAAAGTTTGAGTAGATACGATTGAGGCAATATTTTCTGTTATCGAATTTATTCGTAATATAGAAGACAGAGAGATACGATCGAATTGCAAAGCCAACGCTTTAATCGTTTTTAATTGTAAACCAAAATCTTTGACATCGAAAAAAACACAAAGAAAATAATGTACGATAAGTAGCTATGTTTCTAGCTCGTTGTAAACGCCTATATTGTACGTCCACAATTGCCTCTTATAACACGCTATTGAAGTATTCAATAATGGTGTTGGGAGAGTTTTTCGCTAATCATAAGAATCAAATCCTATTTCAGAAATTTTCGTGGCCATACTTTCCCCCTAAATAGTTATTCGGTCTTCATCAGTCAATCTAGTTGAAGCCAAATTAGTCTTGAATTGATCACACGTTTTACACGGATCGGAAAGGCGTCGCTTGAATCTGAGATTAAACTTGGTGTTGAAAATTTCACGGAAAATAAAATTAGATACTGGCTTTGCTTGACTGACATCAAAGGACTTCTTGTATTCTCCGCACAATATAGCAATGTTTAAATTTGACTGTAGATACTTGGCTGGTTTTATTTTTTAATGGAGCCTTGTCTCTTCTTTAAACAGGACTTGGATTTGTTAAGGTTGAGTTTAACGCAGGCTGAATGCCCTTCGACGAAACTTTCAAACATTTCAACAAAAAATCCCTACAAACTTCGACCATGACGTTTTCATCATTTAAAAAACTATAGGCGTGATTCAAATTCGTTTGTCTTCATGCGTCGGTTGGAATATTATCTGATTTTTTTCAGCAACAGAAACTCTTGTGACGTTAACCCGAAAAAGTAATGTTTCTTCACTCTAATCAGCAGAATCGTAAAATGACTGGAAAATGTCTCGCTGGCGAATCACATCTATCAAGAGTGGAAATTATTTCTTACAGCCACAAATAGCTTGTTCTTCAAAGACTTTTTCAGGAATTATGCGGTTTGAGCGGGTTACTCGCTCTTTTCCTTGTTCAACAGCTCGTTTGGCAAGTGTTTTTTGTGTAATTCTGGCTCTTTCTTCCTTTTTCTTGACTAGCGACTTGATGCTTCTTAAACAAATTAACAAACTTCATTTTAATTTTATTAAAAGCATTGAAATTGCACCCACTCAGCATTGAATCATAGAATTTGACATATTGAGTTTCCTGTAAGCTTTCTCGGACATTGGCTTTCTCAACCGGCTCCCAGGGAATTCCATATTTCCAATTTTATAATAAAATTCTGCGTGAGAAGTTCAGAGCAAATCGAGAATAAATTTTTCAAATAGAATTTAACTTTAATTTAAACAAATTCTAGGAATTAAAAAAAAATAATTCGTTATGAAACATCAAAAAAGTTTATTTTTTTACAAACAATAATATTTTGAATCGTCAGGATTAAAAGTTAAAAATCCATTTACTAAAGCACGACGATCATGAGTGTTGTATTAAAATTTTTTAAGTTTCACATCCGTCCGAACCGGCTTCCTTAATATCGCCATCGTCATCATCAAGATCATCTAAATCATCACTGAACTCAAATGAATCTCCTGCTTCATGTTCTGAAAAAATTTCACGTTTGAGAGCACTTATTAGTACGTCGACAAACGATTGATGGCCCGCAAGTTAGATCCGCAAACTTATTTTTTCGGAAAAAAACAATATTCTGTTAAATTTACCTAGACTTGTGCTCATTTGTTCCGTAAACGGTTATTTTAAAAATCGAAAATTACTAGAGAAAAAAGAAAGGTTTTACTGGGCGGCTCGAAGTATACGCAATTTTGAGCAGGAAAGAAAAATCCTAAAAACAAAACCGTTTATAAAAAAAACTCACACAACATAAAAGATAAAAAAATAGTCAAACTTCGAAAAAATAAAACTTTTGGTGAGTTGTGCTCTACAAATGCAATCTTTATTCCCTCTAACAAAGTTACGTGAGATCAACAGTTCTAATATTAAAACTCAAAAGGTTAAACTCAAAAAAACATAAAAGATCGAAAAATAGTGCACGTCAATATTACAACGTACACTTTTTACTTGGAAAACTGTGCACGTACACAGATGGTACTTGGACAACTGTGCACATCGAAATTTTGACGTGCATAGATGGACTTATGTGGACTTGAACCTGAAACGATGTCACTTACCCGACTGTGCACGTGCACAGATGTCACTTGCCCAACTGTGGAAGTGCACGGATTGGGCAAGTGATAACTGAGGAAACACACAGTTGGCCAAGTGACATATGTGGACGTTAACAGCCGGGCAAGTGACATGCTAACGTCCAAGTCCACAAGGACACATCTGTGCTTATGGTATTTGGACAACTGTGTACGTTGAAATATCCACGTGCCCAGTTGTAATCTGGCCAATGGCCATCGATGTGCACAGATGGGCACGTGGAAATTTCATACGTGCAAAGTTGTCCCCATCCCTCGCTAGGGTGCCATCTATGCTCTGTGGCCAACAATGTGCACAGTTGAACCATTGGCTACCCGTATGCACTAGGGTGGCTCAAAAACGCTTTTTTTCTTTAGAGGGCAACGATTTCCCCAGTTTCATTCCAAATCCGAAAAAAAGAAATTCCCTAATTTTTATTTTTTTATTTTATTATTTTAACAGGTGACGGTTTTGAGTTGAAGTTTCCAATGTAAATTTCATGGGGAAAAATCACTTTTTTGAATTTTTAGAATTATTTTTTAGGGTTTGAAAAAATGTGACTGGAAAGTATGAGGGCCTGTTGAGAATTATCAAACGCAGAATTTTATGTATCACACATATGGGGTTGACACCTCTAACACACCCTCACGAGTAGCTGAAAACTACCCTTAAAACAAAAACTGTCAATTGTTCATGAAATCGACCTTTTGAGCACTGTATTATCGTTCTTTTTACTTGAGATTATTACTATGGGTCTATTGGCATATTTATCGTCATTCTTTAATTAATTATTAATTATTTTAAAAAATTAAATTATAAAAAAAATTTCAAAAATTTGCCACCCCACCCCCCTTAAAATTATTATTATTAATCTAGTGGAATATTTAATAACATTGGTTTATTAATTTGTGATTGTTTAAACAAATGAAATTTGCTTGAATAGTTTCGTTTCGAATTTTTTGAAAATAAAAATTATTACTGTGTGTCTAGTGGAATTTTTATCAGCAGTAATTAACTACTGATTATTAATTAATTTAATAATGATTAATTTATCAATTTTATTTAAGCGCTAATTTGTATTGAAATTTTTTTTTTAATAAAGGTAATCAAACAATGTTGATAAATATGCCACTGAAGAAATATTATTAATTTTTATTTTAAAATATTTAAACAAATACCATTTGTTTAAACAATTTAAAATTGATGAGCTAATGTTATTAAATATTCCACTAGATTAATAGTAATAATTTTTAGGGGGGGAAAACTAATTTTCGAACAAAAAATTATTTAAACAAATTCCATTTCTTTAAACAATTAGAAATTAATTAACCAATGATATTGAATATTCCACTAGACCAATATTAATCATTTTAAGTAAAGAAAGACAAGAATATATTGTTTAAAAGGTCAATTTCATGAAGAATTGACATTTTTGTTTTAAGGGCAGTTTTCAGGTACATGTGGGGGTGTGTTAGGGGTGTCAAACCCATATGTCTGATAGATGAAATTTTTCGTTGGATATTTTTCTACGGACCCCCATACTTTCCCGTCACATTTTTTTCAACACTAAACAATTATTCTAGAACCTCAAAAAAGTTATTTTTCTCCATGCATTTTACATGGGAAGCTTTAAGTTAAAACCGGCACCTGTTAAAATAAAAAAATTAAAAATTAGGGAAAGTTTTTTTTTCGGATTCAGAATGATATGTGGAGGATCGTTGCCCTCTAGCATTCAAAAAGATTTTGCCATGCATTTTTGGACCACCCTAGTGTGCACTGAGGGGCTCGTGCACAATTTTTCAGAACCCCGTTTGTAAAGCACAACTCATCACAAGTTACGGTTTTTTGAAATTTGATTATTCTGCGGCTTTGTATTTTTTTTTTAATTTCACATTTTGAGTTTTAATATGAGCACTATTGAGCTTACCGAATTGTGTTAAAAGGAATAATAACTGCATTTATGAAGCACAATTTAGCACAAGTTTTGGTTTTTCGATTATTTTTTGGTCTTGAATGTTTTTTCAGTTTAACATTTTGGGTTTTAATATGAAAACTTTTGTTCTTACCTAATTTTGTCAGAGGGAATAAAACTGAATTGGTCGATCACAACTCAGGACAAGTTCCAGTTTTTAGAAATTTGATTTTTTTCGGGTCTTGTACGTTTTTTGAGTTTCATATTTGAGTTTTAATATGACAACTACTGATCTTACGTAATTTTGTAAGAGGGAATTAAGACTGCATTGGCCGAAGACAACTTCGCACAAGTTTTAGTTTTTCAAAATTTAATAATTTTTGGATCTTTCGTTTTTTGAATTTAACATTTTGAGTTTTAATATAAGAACTGTTGATCTTACATAATTTTTTTGGAGAAAGTAAAGACTGCATTTGTCTAACACAACTCTGCCCAAGTTTAATTTGTTCAAAATTTGACTATTTTTGGATCTTTTATGTTTTTTGAATTTAAGATTTTGAGTTTTAATATAACAACTGTTGATCTCACGTAATTTTCTTAGATGGAGTAACGGCTGCATTTGTCGAGCACAACTCTGCCCAAGTTTTATATTTTAGAAATTTGACTGTTTTTAGATCTTTTGTGTTTTTTGAGTTTTAGATTTTGAGTTTTAATATGAGAACTGTTGATCTCGCCTAATTTTGTTAGAGGTGAAAAAGAGTACATTTGTCGAGAAAAATTTAGGACCATTTTTAGTTTTTCGAAATTTTAAAAAGTAGAAAATGTTTGCTGTTTGGTTTTTTTATAGAGTGGTTAGGTTTTTGGAATTTTTCCTTCCTGCACAAAATGGTGTATACTAGCTTAACCTTTCTTTTTGCTTTAGTAAGAAGTTGCGGATCAAGCAAAAAAAATTTTTTTTTAATTGTGCCCATAATTTTTAATTTTTCAAAAAACCGTTTACGGCACAAATGAGCGCAAGTCTAGCACAATTTAGCACAAGTTTCATTTTTTTAAAGAAATAAGTTTGCGGATCTAGCTTCCGAGGAATAAAGGATTAGGATCCACTGCCCTGCAATACGCCATCTATTTTTTCAATGCGGCCAAAATTTGAACTAGCGAGTTTGAACTAGCGAGTTTGAACTAGCGAGTCCATGTTTGTCCTTCCAAAAAAAAGTATCTGTTGTCGTACAATTTGTGTTTAAAATGTAGTAAATATAACATAATTTGGAGCCTATTTTAATTTTAAGGCTTCAAATTAAAAAAATTTGGGTGTGTTTTCTTATATATAAAAAAGGACACTCCAAAATATAGATACAAATCAATTTTAAAACTTCAACAATTAACTGAATTGGCTCACTCCAAAATTATGCTCCGTTATAAATGACTAAAGCATAATTGAAATGTCTTGGGTTTGGATAATAATATCAAAATTGACCTGCAACTAGAAGAAGACCTGCAACTAGGACCGTATGACCAGCACAAAACGCATTCTCTCATTACTAGCGAAATTTGGTAGGATTTTAAAGATGCATTTCAATTTGCGCTTAAAAACCATTTTTTTATTATTTTTCATAGTTTAAAATAATAATTGGATGAAAAAAATTAACATTTATCAGAAATTAAGTGCTACATGTAGAATTTTCATCGCATGCAGCGAAAAAACAAGTTTTATGTTGAAACGGTTTGTGTCAAAAAAAAAATTATTTCAGTAAGATATATATATTTCAACACCTTATAAGCTTTAATTAACTTACCTTGACAAGAGAATCAATTTCAAAGCGATCCTTGCGTATCAGAGTAAAATCTCAGAATATTATTATCTTTTAAAGAGTGTCTCCGATTCAAAACCGATTCAAAACCGATTTCCGATTTCAAAACCTCTATACTCTGTCGAAAACACGTTTCGTCGAGAGAAGATTAGACCGAGAGTTAAAACTCTCGAAAGAAGAAGCACGACCCAAGTGTCAGTCAAAATATAATAGTGAAGGCTCGTAGGCAATCGCCCTTTGCATTTCCGGCCTCCTGTTGAGGCGTGAAAATAGAGCGACCGTTAGACCGAGTGACCGGAAACCCTCACGACGCAATCGAACGTCTTAAGTAGCTTCTTTTAGCATCTAGGGATTATGTCCTGAGCGACAGGCCATGTAGAGACAAAAAAGACTTAAAATTATTCATTATATTTGGCTGGGAGTGTCACCAAGTAACCACGTGCGAGGGCCATAGCCTGATTATACTAAGTAAGGGATTAACCCTCTGAAAATATTAGGTTTCTATTGTGAAAAGGCTTCCACCTGAGAGAAGACAGTGTCATTGACCTTTCCTGTAGCGTACCTGTCTATAATTATAAAGTTATTTTCCCTAAAAGCGGGTATTAATATCCTTACGATAAATCATTGCGCAACTAACTTAAGGTTTTAATTTTGATTTTTGTACCAATGATCCGTAAAGTTACTTATTCTACTAGACAATTAGCGCCCAACGTAGGGCATGCGAGTATAAAAAAGAAAAAGATTCTCAATCAATAAATAGTTGAATGTTATAATGTATGGTAATAAAAAGAAATTGATAGAAGCATTCTTCAAAGAGGACAAAAATGTTAAAAGAACATATCTGCCACCCCCAACAAGCCAGAAACATGTAACGTCGGGAATGTCTGGACTTGACAAAATGTTAAACAGCCTGAGTCTTGAAGAACAAAGTATGGCCAGATTAGATAAATGGCTGGAAGAAAACAAAAAACGATTAAATCGACGAAATTAGACTGATTTCAAAAGACTAAAAGTGATAGACGTATAAAAAAAAAGAAAAATAGTGCGCGAATACTTGAAAATATAAACATTTCATATTATCAGTATACGATAATCCGCGAGTGTAATGGACAAATAAACAAAACATAGTTCACTACGATGAAGCAGCTTATCGACTTTATCTACCTCCCGATCTCACAAAAAAAATTATATGGGAGTGCCACTATTCGTATGGACACCCCGGAGTCGATAAAACGCATAAAATAATGCAAGAGTCGTTTTATGTGCCAAAATTGGCAAAATATACACGACAATTATTGGCAACTCCTGCTAGAGAAATAAAGTCACAACACAAGCTTCTTAGGCCATACAAGAGCCGGTACTCCCGACTGAACCCTTGGAAATGGTGTCAATTGATTTCTTTGGACCATTGACTAAGACAAAATATGGTTATGAGTATCTCTTAGTAATGATCAACACATTTACTAAGTATACGAAATTGTATCCACTCCGAAGAGCAGCTGGGGATAATGGCTCTGAGAAAATTGGAGGAATTTGAAGAGCACGTGGGGAAACCACAAAAAAATAATCTCAGACTGAGGCTCACAATTCACGAGTCTCCGTTGGAAACAAGGATTACAAGGGAAGGGAATAAGAGGGATCCTTACCTCCATACGACACCCCCAAGCTAACATGTTTAAGCGCGTAAACCGCGAACTCGCCCGACTATTTAGGACTCTCCTATCACCCGACAAACACAATGGGTGGTATTCACAACTGGAAAAAATGGAAACTATAATAAACGAGTCGCACCACGAAACAACGGGCGTCACACCTTACGAAGCGCTATGGGGGCGTAAACCCAAAAGATGGTGAACCGACCTCCTGGCGTGCGTCCCTCGTCCAGCAGAAAAGGATAGACAAGAACAAATAGTCGTGAAAAAAGAAAGAATTAAGACTAGAAGAGGAAAGAGGCTAGCAAAACTCAACGCCAAAAAGAAAGGATTAACTTTTGAAATTATTGACTGGGTACTGGCTAGAGCCTGCAACGTGTCGAACCCTGTGACAGGTACGATGGCCAAATTTCTCGCTATTTACGAAGGACCGTATAAAGTCAGCAAACGATTAGCCACAAATGTCTACATTTTGAGGAACCTTGAAAACGAAAGGGAAAGAGCACAATACCACGCAAACGACCTCCGGAAATATCTTTCTAGGAAAACCTAGAAGAGGGGATGAGAAAATCAAGACCCTTGAAGGAGGCACAGTATAAAAGGGCCTACTAAAATCTAGGAATGTCAGTTTCGAACTGAACCCTCAAAATACTAGACGGAAGCACGAGCGATATCGACTAGAGACCCTGTTTGTCTGGACTCAGGGGAAGAGAATTTTATCAAGATAGTCTTTCGTGACTACGTAGTCTTATCACCGTACTGGAAGAAAACCGAGAAAGAGAGGAAGGAAAAACCATGTAAAAAGAAAGCTCCCCGGAAGGAAAATATGGAGATAGGGGAGGTACGTGCCACACATTTTGTAAAAAGATTTACTACACGAGATGCGTGCACCTCAACCCGAGAGGAAGTAAACCCACCTGCCACAGAACCCGAGGTCATCACGATGGAAGATAATTCACCGGAGGTGGACAAGCTCCCAGAAAATTCAGAGAAAATGGAGAAGACGCATCCAGAAATCGAGATTATCATTATCGAGGATGAAACAGAGGGAGAAGAAACTCCAACGAGAAAAACAATCCCAGATAAGAACATCCCGTTAACCCTTCAACAATCGTACAGTGAATCTCTAACAACAAACATCGAGGCAGTCCCAGAGATGCGTAAAGTTGAGGAGGAAATTCGTCACGCTGCTCAAATCAAGCAATTGTATCGGGTGGCAGTACGAGACAGAATGCAGAGAAAAAGGAAAGAGCAGGCCGAGGCAACAACAAGCGGCCCTGGACAGGCGCTAACCAGTGTAACGTCGGAGAACTGGACACCGTACCGGGACTGGACCCCAGCACCAGCCTGGCCTCCAGAGGATGATTGTGCTTTTAAAGAAAGAAATGAGGCACGCAACCCCCATAGAAACAACAGAGACGAGAAACATCTCATCAATATGGATGAAAACAACATGATTAGGAAGAGGAAAAAATGATAACGCCTCAATTGAGTGTACATATCCTAAAAACGACGAAAGAACACTTTTACGTCACCGTCATGATATGTTTTTTTTTATTTTCTTCTCTTTCATTTCAATGTAAAATATCCGCTGCCTACAGAACCATTATATGTTAGCCGAATTAATTTCTCAAATATATCGCCGACTCACTTATAAGAAACTCTATTGCTCCGCTTCAATTTTGGGTGGCAATTGTAACCCTCGAATTTCAAGGGTTACCTGTAAATAGGCAAAAATATTATCTCCTATGTGATCCCTCTAAAACAGAAGCATCGCACAGGAAAGACTTTATAGTGCAAACTCCAGCAACTCCCTCCTCGACGACCTTACGCAAGATCGAGAAGGGGGAGTTGGAAACAGGACTATAAAAAGGGGAACCCAGCTTCAAAATATTCTTCTAGATCCTGTGTCTGAAAAGCACAGGTCACAGGAGCAAATCAGTAGGAGAAGCCCAGAGCCTAAACCCTCTGGAACTTGTTCGATAGTTTGCTCTGCAAAAAATAATAAGATTTCAATACATTGAAACCTTATTCGAATTGATTTCTCTCTAAGAGTGCCCAGTGGCATAACCTCCCCTGAAGTTGACGAGACAAGAGATTCAATTTCAAAGCGATCCTTACGTATCCCTAGAACAATCTGTAGTTGCTCTTTGTTTTTAGCATAGATCTTAAGATCATTCATGTAACATACGTGAGTGACCTTGTACTTTCGATCTGCATATTTGCCGCACAAGTACCCGCCGGAATGGCGAAGTGCTTGAGATAGTGGCAATAATGTGAGGCAAAAGAGGAGTGGGCTCATGGTGTCGCCCTGAAAGACACTTCTCTGAAAGGTGACCTTGTTAGTTGTCACAGGATTTTTTCCAGATAAGATAGTAAATCTGGTTTTCCAAAGCGGCAACAATCTCTCTATGCGCCTAACAATTTGCGGATGAACCTTGAAGCTTTCTAAAAGACCGATGATAAGTCTATGGGAGGTCGAATCTAAAGCTTTCCGATAATCAATTCAGGCCATGGATAGTTCACGGTGATAGAATCCTGCATCTTTGCAGACACATCTATCAATGAGCAGGTTCTCCTGAGATCCCGCTACGCCTTTCTTTGAGCCTCGTTGTTCATACATTTCTTGCCACATAGGGCAATTGCCCGAACAACCCTATCATTTAGGATAGCTGTGAATATCTTATACAGTGTGTTCAGATAAGTGATTGGCCTGTAATTCTTCGGGTCAGTTAAGTTGCCTATTTTCGGCAGGAGTATTGTGCGCCCTTCCACCAACCACTCCGGAATCAGCTCTTCTGACTTCAAAATATGAAGTGAAAATACGGGCCAAATATTGATGGGTAGAAGGAAACTTCTTCCACCAGAAGGTTTTGATACAATCTTGTCCCGGTGCAGAATAGTTCTTCATCCCTCTTAATACTTTCTACACCTCGTCGGTAGTGATGGGTGGTCGAGATGGGTCAGAGAGAAACTATTGATTAAATCTGACCCACCTCTCCTTTCGCTCTAGACTTCTCTTAGCGACAGATAGTATCCGTATTTTTTCAGCAATATGCTGCCTGATGGTCAGCAGCTTTGACTTGTTAAGTGTGTGATAACGTGTCCGGTGTACGCGCGCGAACTTGTGAACCCTTGGCGGTGAAATTCCTGCCAGATGTGATGTAGTCAATCACACACTAAATGCGGGACGCGTACTGTCTTACCTAGCCTATCTTTATGGCAAGTTGATGCATTCGCCTTTGGTCTTATGATCAACCGTTGGTTTTGTTTTATGGTTCGCATCGGTCAAAGCTCTCGCTGCATTATACACACAATAATTGATAGCCCAGAGGTCGGATTCTTCAGAAAAATGTCCATAAAGCTTTGCATTCATTTCAGCTAGATCTTTCGGCTTGAGAGAAACCTTGGTGTTGATGTTTCTCCGGGCATAAAGCATCGCGCTTCCTCTATTGGATGCCTGCTCGCGGTTGGTTTTAGTGTCGCCTCTCTTTCTCTGTTACCGGCTGGTTTTAGCTGTGCTAAAGTAGCCTCCGGGTGTTTCTCGCACCACGGAGCATGCAGCCACGCCATCTAACCCCGTCCACCTGAAGTTCCCGAGATTCCGCCGATCCATCGCATTGAATCCATTTTCATTGGCTCCCCCAGCTCTACAGTGGCTGTAATTGTTGGCCGACCCATTGTTGGGAACCCTGCGCGTTCTGTTGTTTTGAACCGCATTCACTACAATCATGTTTGGTGTTGCCATTGTTGTTCCCACGAGAAGCTAGGGAAAGGGGTTCGTCCATCCTTGTAGAGCCCCGCATGCAAGGATAAGGCTGCGTACACTGAGAGGTCGCCCTTCAGCTTCAGCTTGCACTACTGGACGAGGTGGTTAGTTAGTAATTAGAGGGGACGCGATGTCTCATATCATCGACTTACAATTTCGATTTGATTAGTATTGCCAACAGTGATCCAAAAATACTTTCCCATAATTGAAGATAAAGGCGCTCATTAGCCTTAGCTCGCGTTCTCCAAATAAAGGCGTGCACTATAGCCAATCAACTATACTATAATCTAAACATGCGCAAATAAAGCTGGTTCAATTAGCATCACTGATTTCAAATGCAATACTAACCGAGACACACACTACTGTTGAACGGAGTAGTTACAACCGAGTATCGTTCACTGCGCAGAAAATATGACAATGTGTGGCTCGACGAGCCGTACAACTTTTATTCCGATTTTTTTATTAAATTGACAGTTTTCTTACTAAAAATAAAAACCCGAAATTTTCATTAAACCGAAATCAATGACTTTTGAATCTAATTCAGTGGACACAAAATTTGGCTACGTCTTTACGACATCGCACAGTGGTAAAAATTTGGAAACAGGTGGTCAAGAACCCCGCACAAAAATTTTTCCCTAAGGGATTTTTACTCATAGATAAGTCTCATTAGTATATGTGGAACTTATTGCGACATGCAATGACATTGAAATCTTTTTTTTTTACTGAGCGATTGAGTCGGAAAGTGAGAGCTTTACGAGTAATATTTAACGCGTTTGATGCAAGTGAAAAACGACTGCACAAAAGAACGCATAACTTGTGAAATGGTGAACAAATTTCTGTTTTCCAAAATGGAATCGTCTATGGAAAGTAAGTGCTGCAATATTATTTTATTAGTGAATCATGAATTTATTGATTGTAATTCACAAGAGCATGTAAAGTCGGTTGAAATCGTCTCGAAGAAAAAACGAGAAGTTATATAATTTGATGAATATAAAAAATGTTCCACCGAGTTCCACCGAGATATTTAGTTTAAAATAATGATTAGGGTTGTCCTTATTACGTAACAAAAAAGCAGCTGTGGATAGCAGCGGTTTTGAGTTTATTCTCAATTTTTATTTTAAGCTTAATATATGTCTATAACCTGAACACTTCGAGCCCCTCTATTCGCTGTGGAAGCGGAAACACCGCAGCGCCCCTGTCGGTGGTATGCGCTAATTCTTGTAAGATGAGTGTTTAATGTTTACATGAGATCGGCTATGATTTTGAATCAAATTCAAAATTATCAAGATAATTAAATTTGTGTTTTTGTGCTGTGTTATCTACATTGGGAAATAATATAAATAGTTATAAGGTAAATATTCATTCTGCTGAAGTAGACTGATCTTTCGTCCTTAAACACAAACTTTTTATGTCGGTTTCACTGAGTATGACTCGTTGACGATAAATTTTAAGTAATTTTGGTTCTGTTTTATCTTAAATTTTAATAAAATTTAAATGGATTTTTTAGATTTAGCAATTGCACAGTGAATGCAAATATCACAATTCCTATCTTAAACTGATGCAATCGCTATATCAATACAATGAATATAATCAATACAATCAATACACATGGGTGATAAGCAAGGTCTGAATAAGTTAGTTTGTAGGGAGAAACTTTTAGTTGTTTTCCAGATTATTTCTTTTTAACAAAATTCGCGGCTGCTAAGCCCTTTGCATACAAATCTTTTGCAATTTTCCAATTCATTCTACTAAAAAAAACATATTTATTTACACAATCAAGGACTTCATGAACTTTCTAATTTTCATAGATGTGTATCGTATATCTCTAATTTAACTGAATAAGGTGGAGACTTCACAGAACTCTGACGAATGACACTGGCTGGAATTCTTTCACTAATACCGTTCATTCGGATTTCCTCTACTCTAATAACATGTATTATAGTCAAAGCCTTTCCCGTTTCAATAGTTATTGATCAAATCCAATTTTTATTATAATATTCATAATGAGCTGTCAATGTAAGTAATCATATTGAGGTTATGTTTAAACCGGCCCAAAGAATTGATGTGCCTTTGAAAACTTATAATTACCGTGTGTCTCTTTTAAAATTTCTTTCTGGACTAGAACTTTTGAAATAGTAAATATCTACTTTCGATTTTTTATTTATAAATGTATGTCTTTATAGAAGTATTCTAAAGTAATATCACAGTGTACCAATTATTTAAGTTTCTATCTAACGAGAATTTTGGTTTGCAGCCGCTCCAAGCGCCAGCAGTCATATCCGGTATCGGCTCAAGGTCAGGTCCTCAGCGAATATTGACAACGAGTTTGGTTAATTAATATAGTTCCAACACGGCTTTAATTTAAACAAGTTTCAATCCGATAAAAAAACAATAATTTTAGGTGGGTTCACTTAACGTATTTTTCCCCCTATGTGTATTGAAAAAATAATTTTGACCGTATATTCATGCAATCTTAACCTAACCTTAACTTAAACTTACTTCTACGAAACAGTGACCCATCGCTTTGCTCTGTTGGCTTATTTATTATTTTTGTAATTCGAATCCTCGAAGCCCAAAAAGAATGATTAGACATTATATAATAAGAAATGTTTCTGAAAAGCTAAAAATCTTTTATGAGATGTGAAACAACATGAAAAGAAATATCAAAATATTGCTACCTCAAATCTAAAAAAAAATGTCAGGATAATACTCGGAAGGGCAGTATGCAAGTCAAGAGAGTCAAATAGAAAATAATTTTAAGAACCGTGCATAGATCATAAAAGTTCATAACATATACGCGGTTTTGTTAAATATTTTTTGTGTTGACTGTCTTATTGTGTAGATTTTTTCCACTCAAAGCTTTAGAGTAACTACGAAATAGATAATGACCTTTTAGGGCTTTTACAAAGGTTCGCAATATTAGATGCATGGTTCACTTATTTTTTACATAATTTTTGTCTTTGGATTTGTAATCAGCGACCATGAAAACCCCATTATACCAATTTTGAAAAGAATTCAAAGTTGATTTAGCATACTCGTTCACCATATTGTATCCACCATTTTGTTTTCGGAATTTTTGAGATTAGATTTGTAATCAGAAACCTTCAAAACCCCGTTATGCCAATTTTGAAAAGAATCGAACGTTTATTTAGCATACTCGCCCGCCGTATTGGATCCGCTATTTTGTTTTTGGAATTTTTGATATCGGATTCGTAATTAGAAAACCTTGAAAACCCCGTTATACCAATTTTGAAAAGAATCGAAAGTTTATTAAGCATACTCGTCTGCCATATTGGATCCGCCATTTTGTTTTCGGAATTTTTGACATCGAATTCGTAATGAGCGACCTGAAAAATCCGTAAGTAATCGAATTTAAACCATTTTATGAACATTTTCTAATTTTAGCCACCTTTTTCCGATTTTTGCCACTTTGCATTGTTACGACATCTTTATGAAAAACATCCAGTGTCAAAGTTTTTCCTTGATGTTTAGGAAAAAAGTTGACAATCTTTTTGCCAAATCATTCTCTTTCTTTAAAAGATACGAGCGATTTTTTATTGCCAAGCGCGCACAGTGGTCTAGAATAGGAATCGACTGTTCATAATCGCCCAAAGGTCATATTTCTTAACCGATTTTAAATTTCGTCTTTTAGAAATGCTCAGCATTAAAATTTTCAGAGAATTTTGGTATGCCATTTTTAAATGGCACATCAGCTGGAGTTATTGAAAATTAACTTTTTTCTTTACATTTAGCTATAGAATACGAATAAAATATTACTTTTCGCATATCACCCCATAAGTCCCTTTATAGGATCCTGAACTAAACCAACAAGTGAAAAAATGTTTAATGTGAGTCTTTGGCACTAATTACAATTTTTTAAATGTTTTTACATTCTCATCAGAGAATGTACTAGATTTATGTAAAATTAGCCCCCCCCCCCCCCCCGGTTTCTGTGAAATATCCACGTTTTGAGATTCCCTGAATCCGATTAACAGGTTTTAAATAATGTGTCTGCCTGTCAATCTGTCTGTCCGTCCGTGCACTTTTTTAGGTTGTTAGCACGAAAACTTTCAAAAGAATACACAAATTGGATTGTGCTTTGGTACACTAGTTTCTGCGAACACTTGTTTCAAGATTCAAAAATCTTCTGTACAATTTTTAAGAGTATTCACAAAGACAAAGTATTTATTTGCATTACTTTTTTTGATGAAACCAAAATTTACCAGGGTTATAGCATTTACAAATTCCAAAAAACACAACGAACATGAATATTTAAAGCTAAATAACGCACGATATGAAAAAAAGTTAAAAAAAAAAAGAAAAATGTTCTTTTTGGTATACCCTACAAGATTATCATAAAAAACTTCTAAATTTTCTTGAAAAATCCAAAATTCAAACTTGGACAGCATAAAAAAATAATGGAAAATCAAAAATTACATTTTGCGTTCAAAGTATGCAAAATAGGCAGATATCAATAGACAAAAATTGGAAATTTCAAATAGATCTACAAATTTTTTATGAATCTGGTCAGTTGCACACTGAATTGCACACTGAATTTTGCCCCAAATGTGCTTAAATACACAACTGATAGAAAATGTTGCCCTGCAAAAATGTAGGAGTTATATCAGGTGATATACGGGGGCGGGACTAACGTCACGTTATCGCCCCCCATTTAAAAAATCGATGTTTAAAACACAACAATTTTGCGTCACATGGATAACAGAGTTATCAGCGATCAAAATAGGGTGACCGAAAAAAATAAAAAGTTTGCCTTCGTATCTTAAGCAATTTTCAATCAATATGATATCTTGGTTAATTAGTTAGCCGAAAATTTTATAGTGGTGGCGCATTTAAGCGCATATAAAGCTATGACAGATAGCTATGATGAATTTGAAAAAAATGTTATAAGTTTAGAAAAATGACGGCAGCAGTTTATGAGCGCATTTAAAGATCTTCAAGGTGATGTGATTTAAACTTTGATTTGTCAAGCGTGGGGGGGGGGGGGGGGGAGCGTGAATCTACTCCCCCCCGCGTAATACCTGATATAACTCCTACAGTTCAGTGTCTCCAGAAAGTGCGTTTTTTCGGCCCCCACCACTCTCCCATCTGGGAGCGACACATTCAAACGTAGCGTGTAGGTGAGTTGGCTCTGTTAAATGCTGCGAAGCCCAGCCTCGTGTAAAGCCGAAATTGCACGAGAAAGAACCCGAGCACTCCCGAGTTCAATTCTGCGAAGACCAGTCTCGTGTAAAGCCGAAAATTAGGCTTATTGCGAAAAGGCAAATATAATTAACTTTATATAAATAGATAAAGAAGACAAGACTTCCGGGTGTAAAATCTTTCAAATTTTGTGCTGCATGCCTTAGTCATATTTTAAGTAAACAATGGATTTTTAACAAATAAAAAACAAACTTTCGACAAAATAGTTACATTTTCTACCTAAGAAATTACTTTTAAACGTACATTTTTTAACTTAAACATTGTAGTTTATACTGAAGTTTGCAGTTAAAAAAATTAATTTTTAAACCAAAATAAATGCGAATTTTCTATAGAAGAATTGTTTTTGATCTAAAACAAATGAATTTTTAATGAAGAATAATTCGCCAAACAAAGAAGTAAAATTTATAACTAAAAAAAATAGTTCAAGAAAAAAAGTGCCAACAAAATTGTTCAATTTTCATCTATAGAAAACGAATTTTAAACTAAAAAAAAAAAATAAATATTTGATCAAATATGGACTAGTTAAATTTTGCAGACAAAAAATGGAATTTTCAACGAAAGAAATTAATTTTCAACTAAAATTATAATGTTTCAACGAAAAATTAAATAGATAAATTTTCAGTTGAAAGATAATTATCAATCCGAAAAAAACAAACTTTGAACAAAATATTTAAATTTCCAAGCAAATAATTAAATTTGCAAACAAATAATTTAATTTTCAAACCATCAACTTTCTACCAAAAACAGAAATTCAAAATTTTCAAAATCAATTTCAAAACAACAAATAAAAGAAGTTTCCTCAAAAATTCACTTTTATCCAAAGAAATGAATGCTTGATTAAAATAGATGAATTTTTAGACAAGAAGAATAATTTTCTAACAACAAAAAATCGAATTTTCAACAGAACAGTTAAATTATCAACCAAAATAGTTATTTAAATACGATTTAATTTCAAAACAGTTTCATTTTCGATGGGAGTAATAATTGCAGTATGAATGGAAACGTTGATGTCCAGTAAAAGTGTAGCTTTGCTGACAACTTGACACATACTTCCTTAATCTGAATGATAGGTACTTTATCTAAACTACTCATTTAAAAATTGTTAATAATTTCGAATAATAAGCTTTACTAAATGAATCAGTTAACAATATGAGAAAATCTTACTAGAGCAATTACTGACTTCTTTCGATGAAAATTATCATTTTCATCTTGTGCACTGACTTAAATTTTAAATTATGAACTTTTTCATAGAATCAAATGAAAAATTGGGTTAAAAAGATGATTGTAAGTATTACGTCCACATATGAATGGACAAAATTGTTAAAATGCGAGCTTACAAGTTCGAATCCAAGTTTCAGGCAAATATTTACATTAAAAAGAAACAGAAAATTCTGGTAATTAATCCATTTACTTTTATTGAAGGTAGGTCTTCTTAATCTTTATACAGTTTCCACATAAATTGTCATATTGATGACAAACGATACTTAAAATATTTCTGTCACAATTACTATATTTTTTGAAGCGCTATTACACAACCCACATACTCACATACACATACACATATATTCCAAATGTGGTTCATTAATGATAATTAATCAACCTTAAATTAACAGGACAACATATTTCGTAAAGTGTTCAAGGTGACACAACTATTTCGAATTTCGTACACTTGTACCAATTAATATCAATTTTTAATTAAATTTTTTAAAATTTTAAGGGAATTTATTATTAAAATTTTTAATTCAAGAAATATATCATTAAAAAGAAACAAGTCATTTGCCGTCGCTTCAAATTTCATTTTTGAAAAATTTAAGTTTTATCTTTCCGTGAAACAGTTTAGTCATTCGCTTTTAACTTTCGTGGTTTATTTTATTTTTAAATTCAATTCGTTAAAATCTTAAGGGCATTTATTATTAAAATTTGTAATTTAAAAAATATATAATTAAAAAGAAACAGGTCATTTTCCGTTTCATTTTATTTATATATTTTTAAATTACAAATTTTAATAATATATGCCCTTAATATTTAAAAAAATTGAATTTAAAAATGCAATTAATTGGTACAAGTGTTCGAGATTCGAAATAGATGTGTCACCTTGAAAACGTTACGAAATACGTTGTCCTGGTAATTTGAGGTTCATTAATTATCATTGAAGAACCACATTTGGAATATGCGTGTGTGTGTATGTGTATGTAAGTGCGTGGGTTGTGTAATAGCCCTTCAAAAAATATAGTAATTTTGACAAAAATATTTTAAGTATCATTTGTCATCCATATGACGATTTATGTGGAAACTGTATAAAGATTAAGAAGTCCTACCTCCAATAAAAGTAAATGGATTAATTAACAGAATTTTCTGTTTCTTTTGAATGTAAATATTTTCCCGAAACCTGGATTCGAACTTGCAAACTCGCATTTTAACAATTTTGTCCGTTTATATATGGATATAATACTTACAATCATCTTTTTAACTAAATTTGAAATTCAATTTGTTATAGTCTTAAGGGCATTTATTGTTACAATTTGTAATTAGAAAAATATATAATTAAAAAGAAATAAGTCATTTGCCGTCGCTTCAAAATTCATTTTTCAAAAACTTAAGTTTCATCTTTCCTAGAAACAGTTTAGTCAATCGCTTTTTACTTTCGGTTTTTATTTTATTTCTAAATTCAATTTGTGAAAATCTTAAAGGTATTTATTGTTACAATATGTATTTAAAAAAATATGTAATAAATAAAAGAAGTCATTTTCTGTCGCTTCAAATTTCAGTTTTGAGTAAAAATAATTTTTTTCTTTCCAGGAAAAAGTTTAGTCATTCGCTTTTTACTTTCCGGATTAATTTCATTTTCAAATTCAATTTTTTAAAATCCTAAGGGCATTTATTGTGACAATTTGTAATTTAAAAACTATACAATTAAAAAGAAATACGTCATTTGGCGTCGCTTCAAATTTCATTTTTCAAAAATTTAAGTTTTCTCTTTTCTAGAAACTGTTTAGTCATTCGCTATTTACTTTCATGGTTTATTTTATTTTTAAACTCAATTTGTTGAAATATGGAGTGCATTTATTTATACAATATGTATTCAAAATAATATGTTGTTAATAAAAACAAGTCCTTTTCTGTCGCTTCAAATTTCATTTTTCAATAAAATTATTTTTTATCTTTCCTGGACAAAGTTTAGTCAGTCGCTTTCTACTTTCGGGGTTAATTTCATTTTTAAAATCTTAAGGGCACTTATTATTAAAAATGGGCATTAAAAATATATATGATTAAAAAGAAACAACTCATTTGCCGTCGTTTCAAACTTCATTTTTTTTAAATTTCAGTTTTATCTTTCCTTGAAACAGTTTAGTCATTCGCTATTTACTTTCATGGTTTATTTTATTTTTAAACTCAATTTTTTGAAATATGGAGGGCATTTATTTATACAATATGTATTAAAAAAAATATGTTGTTAAAAAAACAAGTCATATTCCGTCGCTTCAAATTTCATTTTGTAATAAAATTAATTTTTATCTTTCCTGGAAAAAGTTTAGTCATTCGCTTTTTACTTTCCGGGTTAATTTTATTTTTAAAAGCTTAAGGGCACTTATTATTAAAATTTGGCATTAAAAAAATATATAATTAAAAAGAAACAAGTCATTTGCCGTCGCTTCAAATTTCATTTTTTTTAAATTTCAGTTTTATCTTTCCTTGAAACAGTTTAGTCATTCGCTATTTACTTTCATGGTTTATTTTATTTTTAATCTCAATTTGTTGAAATATGGAGGGCATTTATTTACACAATATGTATTCAAAAAAATATGTTGTTAAGAAAAACAAGTCATTTTCTGTCGCTACAAATTTCATTTTTCAATAAAATTATTTTTTATCTTTCCTGGAAAAAGTTTAGTTATTAGCTTTTTACTTTTGGGGTTAATTTCATTTCTAAATTCAATTTTTTAAAATCTTAAGGGAATTTATTATTAAAATTTGTAATTAAAAAAATATATAATTAAAAAGAAACAAGTCATTTGCCGCCGCTTCAAATTTGATTTTTCAAAAATTCAAGCTTGATCTTTCCTTGAAACAGTTAAGTCATTCGCTTTCTACTTTCATGGTTTATTAAATTTTTAAGCTCAATTTGTTGAAATATGAAAGGCATTTATTATTACAATATGTATTAAAAAAAAAATGTAATAAAAAAAACAAGTCATTGTCCGTCACTTCAAGTTTCATTTTTCAATGAAATTAATTTTTATCTTTCCTGGAAAAAGTTTAGTCATTCGCTTTTTACTTTCGGGTTTAATTTCATTTTTAAAATCTTAAGGACACTTATTAGTAAAATTTGGCATGAAAAAATATATAATTAAAAAGAAACAAGTTATTTGCCGTCGCTTCAAATTTCATTTTTTAAAAATTTAAGTTTTATCTTTCCTAGAAACAGTTCAGTCATTCGCTTTTTACTTTCGGGGTTTATTTTATTTTAAAATTCAATTCGTTCAAATCTTAAGGGCATTTTTTATTAAAATTTGTAATTGAAAAAATATATAATTAAAAAGAAACAAGTCATTTGCCGTTTCTTTTTAATTATATATTTTTTAATTACAAATTGTAATAATAAATGCCCTTAAGATTAAAAAAAATGAATTTAAAAATGAAATTAATTGGTACAAGTGTACGAGATTCGAAATAGATGTGTCACCTTGAAAACGTTACGAAATACGTTGTCCTGTTAATTTGAGGTTCATTAATTATCATTGATGAACCACATTTGGAATATGTGTGTGTATGTATATGTGAGTGCGTGGGTTGTGTAATAGCGCTTCAAAGAATATAGTAATTTTGACAAAAATGTTTTAAGTATCATTTGTCACCCATGTGACAATTTATGTGAAAACTGCATAAACATTAAGACCTACCTCCAATAAAAGTAAATGGATTAATTACCAGGTGTATACATATGAAACCGGTATTTTTTCAAGAAAAAAAACACATTTATTTCAAGAGAATGATAACAAATATTTTATTCAAAGTATGCGCCC
>NC_046659.1:31942761-31951252 GCF_010883055.1 Belonocnema kinseyi | reverse complement strand
TACGCCAATTAGCACAAATGGTAAGTTCCGACAGTGCCTACAAGTGTGCCTACTGGCCGCTAGATGGCAATACCGGTTTCATATGTATACACCTGGTAACAGAATTTTTTGTTCCTTTTGAATGTAAATATTTGCTCAAAACCTGAATTCGAACTTGTAAACTCGCATTTTAACAATTTTGTCCGTTTATATATGGATATAATACTTACAATCATCTTTTTAACCCATTTTTTCATTTATTCTTATTAAGAATTCATTATTTGAAATTCAAGTAAGTGCACAAGATGAAAATGATCATTTTTATTGAAAGAAATCAGTAATTTCTTTAGTAAGCTTTTCTCATATTGTTAACTAATTTATTTAGTAAAGCTTATTATTCGAAATTATTAACACTTCTTAATTAAGCAGTTTAGATAAAGTACTCTGCAAAAAACGTCAGATTGAAAAGCATTGTTTCGTGGTCACGGGATGTTGTCGTGAAATCCGCTTTTCAACAACCTCGGATTGGAAGATAGTCCGAAACTTTCAAATGCGACACTTCGCATATAGACTTTAAATTATGAATGCGAATAAATGCGAAACCAAATTTTGAAGTTAATGCATCCTGTCCAATGCAGGATTTCGCGTTCAGTAAGGTATTATTCAATCCGAAGCAAACCAAAGTCAAGTTAATCCTCATTAATGCGAGATTTCCATTTAATTTGAATGCTACTGAACGGGATTGAATGAGAGGAAAATTTAGAGTAAACTGACAACTTTTTAATGCGAGCGTTCATATGCATTTCAATGATATTGAGTGCGAATCAATGAGAGGAAGATTATAGCAAGCTGAAAAATTTTAAATGCGAGAGCTCTAATTAATTTGAATGCTCTTGAATGCGAATGAATGAGAGCATGCGCATGATTAAGCATAATTAAAGTTATTTATTTTTAGAAGTTTCAGTTTGTCCTTTCATCAATAAGTTACTAGAGTTTCGCATGGCAAAATGTCTACAGTTAGACATGTAAAATTTTTGTATTTGTTTGGAACTTTTAAATAATGATTTTAAATTTTAATCGCCTAAAAATGTATAATTCCACACTCTGCAATGTATAAGCTATTGATGCGTATGGATTTCGGAAGTGAAGTTTGTAATTGGCTTATTTTAAAAGTAACTTAAAATTCCGGTTCCGTTTCTTTTCTTCAATATTCCGCATGCCGGTCGGTTGCTTGGTTATTTTCCTCGTTTCTGAAGTGTGCTGGAATTTTGGAGAAGTGTTCTGCATAAAAAGTGTAGATGAGTGAAAAGTTAAGTGAAAAAACTATTTTTATATGCATATAAACGAGTTGCGAGACAATACGCGACAGTTCCTGCTTCCAATGTCTTACTGTTTAAACAGCAGAATTACGCACTGGAGAACAAATACTTCCCAATGGAAAATGGACTCCATGTTCTGTGCAACGTGTTGCTTTTTGCGAGTAAGTACATATTAACATTTTAATTTTATTTTTACGTCAAAATCTTCACTCTTACCTCTAGGTCTTTCCCAGTCTGAATTTCTCTTCAAGTTTTTCAATAATAATTAAAATATTACTTAATGAATAAGTATTATTGTTTTAGAGGTGATAAAGGGGTGTTACGAGGTATAAGTCTTAGTATAACATTTATAATATTGCATTGTGATTACCAAAATATAATTATTAAGAACGGAATGTTTTACGAAGCATTGATACCTAATTCTGCGCACGAAGCCGCCGTTGTTGCACTGGTACTTAATGCGATCCAATACTTTTTAATGCGAAACATTCGTTCATAATTTTCAGTACCAGCTCGCATTCGAAACTGCTGACTTTATTACGATCCAATACTTTTGTATGCGAAGAATCCCCACTGCTGCGACACTGACATCTTGCATTCAGCAGGGTGATGCCTTATGCGAACCAATACTTTTGAAATCATTTCTCCGCATTAGAAAGCAGAATTCAAACGCATTCAACATTCTAATACTTCTGAATACTTTTCAATAAAACGTTTCTTGCAGGGTACCTATTATTCAGATTGAGGGAGTAGGTGTCACGTTGACGGCAAAGCTACACTTTTGACTGCACTTCAACGTTTCCATTCCTACTGCAATTATTACCCGATTATCCGGAATATGTTTTTCACTTTCTTCCAATTAAATAAAGAAAACAAATTCTGGCATTTAAAATTGTATCCAGTCATCCTTTCAAGCATTAGGTTTCGTAACCGGCATGAATCTCGTGTCAATGAAAAGATAGTTCGTTCCGAATGGTTCGGAACGCTACGATGTATCTGGCTATACTGTCGTGTGCACTTAAAAATTTCTATTATTACTGTAAATATTAACAGATGTTCATGAATCTTGTTTTCACTTTCTTCCAATTATATTAATACGCTAATTCTGTTAATTAAAATTGAACCTATTCATGCTTTCATACTTTAGGTATTTGTAACTGACCTGCATCTCATACCACTCAAAGGGCCATGATTTACGAGCATCTCGACGCGCCATTTGACGCGCTCCAGGGTGCCTGCCTCGTGAGTTTCACGAGGGTCGATGAAAATACTGCGAGAGCCCACACTGAGTGTCACTGAAAATTTTATCTATTGTTCTCTCCTGTTTTATTACTAAAAAAAATATAAACAATTGATCAAAAAACCGGCGCTGGCCAGCAAAATAGACCAACATCTGGGCGCCGTATGTAAAAAAGCAGAAAAATTATTCAAAATTGCGGCTTTAAAATGGAATCCCGTTTTCCATTATCTTGCTATGCTAATAAATCCCCTTAATTTAGCCGTGAAGTCTAGTCGTTAGCGATCAAACGCGTTCACCTCAGAGTAGGTTGTTCGAAACCCGTCACAGCGTTTTCGTTTTTAAAAGCGTAAATATCATTAAAAGCGTGCGACTATATTACATGTAATGTATTCTAATTTCATGTAATTGTTTGAGATAAATTGTGTAGGGATGTGTGAATCAGGTTGTAGCAAGAATTTTCTTTTTTGCTGACGCATGAAATTTTACATGACTGGGATATAGGATTCACATATAGAACGCTAGATTTTGTTTTCTTTAATTGAAACTGTAACTAACAGTTCGAATCATTTTACCTAAGAGGTAGGTGATCGACTATATATTCAATCGACTATCGACTATCGACGATCGACTATATTATCAAGTTGTATTATTTCTTACTGAATGGCGAATTAAATTAGAATAAATTTATATCAATAATTTGTATTTTTATATCAAAGATTACCCTATTTCATTTTACATGACTGAATGTGAACTTTTAATAAAATGCCGCAATGCCGCAAAATTAGCGTTATGTTCTTGAATTAAGAGTTCTTATTCTGAACCCTCTAATAGCTTAATTGGAAAAGCACCTGACCGGAAATCAGAAGTTTTGTGGTTTGACTCCCAATGGAGTGAAGATGGAGTAGGATCTTTTTTCAAGAAATAATTTTAATTTAAAAAAATTATTTTCCATCTAGTCTTATTAAGACGTTAAGCATTTTCTGTTTTTGAAGATTCTTAACTTGATCTATATTGTGCAGATTTTCTGCCTTCATGGCTTGGAGGGTTGATCTACTGTCGGTAAGGTACAATCTCTGATGATATAGCAGATAAATTAAATTTTTTTTAAATAATTACTTGTACCATTAACACCTAGCTAAAAATTAGCGTTATGTTCTTGAATTAAGAGTTCTTATTCTGATCCCTCTAATAGCTTAATTGGAAAAGCACCTGACCGGAACTCAGAAGTTTTGTGGTTCGATTCCCAATGGAGTGAAGATGGAGTAGGATCTTTTTTTTCACGAAATAATTTTAATTTGATAATATAAAAAAGAAAATGTACATTTTATCCCCGACAACACACGATATGAAAAAATACAAGAAAACGAAAAAAAAATTTTAAAACGCCGTACATGTTTTAAGCCGTTTTTGTTTTATTTGCAATAAAACAACAATAAAATCGATCAAAAGACATTCTTGGACAAGCGCCACAATCTACGGGAAAATATAATTAAACAATCGTCGTTCATCCAAAAAAGAACGTTAAATTTGTTATACATTATTTTTGATGAAACGCGTAGTTAAATTTTCGGACAAATGGCACAAGCTATAAAAAATGAATAGACAAAAGTTTCTCGTTTAAAAAAGAGCTACAAATTTGTAATTCAGAATTGTTTAAGACGTAGTTTTAGTTTTATCCGTGAAAAAAAAACATTAAAAATAAAAACATTTAATTCTTGGACAAACGAAACAAGCTACGGAAAAAAATTAGACAAAATTTGTTTATCCAAAAAAGGACTACAAGTTTATTATAAATTATTATTGATGGATCGCGTAGTTTTGGTTTTAATCGCAAAAAATTAAATTAAAAATAAAAAATTCTATTTTTGTACGAACGACACAATCTGTGAAAAACATGAATAGACAAATGTTGCTCATTCAAAAATACTAAGAATTTGTAATTAATAATTTTTTGAAACAGAAAATAAGAATACAATACATTTGGTATAAAAGTGTTCAATATAATATAGAAAAGTTCAGATTTTAGACGAAGTGCGAGAACCAACGAAGCAGCGAGCCGCGCATACGCAGAGTGATGAGAATATGCCCGCGCGACGGGCAGTATGTATCAGCTGCTTAGCAAAGTTTGGTGTTTGTATTATACATATAATACCTCCCTAACAAAGAAAACCTTTATTTTCAATGAAAAAATAAAACAGGAATATTTTCCTGGAAAATCTTTGTTGAAAAAGCTTGTTTTACATTCATTAACTTCTTTAACTCATTAGGCACTTGAGTTAGTCTGTGTTTCCTAAAGTTTTTTTTTTTTTAACGAAAATAATACATCACTCCCCACCCCTTTGCAGGCTTGAATGCAACATACGTATCAACTGCCAAAGTTCCATTGCAATTTGATTCAAAACTCGTTCTCTCTCAATTTGAATCAGTGAAAATTTCACTAATTGAAATAGTAATTAGATATTTCACTGATTAATCAGTGATTTCGGACTTATTCACTAATCTGTTCAGTAACACCAGAGTAAATCATGTGAAGCATAACCTCAAAATTTTCAAGTTAAGCGTTGTTGTTACTCTTTTACGTAAGTAGCAAGAAGAATTCCCTTATGAAATAAATTTTTTAATTTTCCAGGCTGTAAGTCAGCCGAAATAACATCGGAATAAATATAATTTAACTCGTATATATACGAGTAATATATACTTCCTATAGGAAGCACTTACTTAGCGGATTGATACATGAAAGTCCAATCTTGAAATTAAAGTAATGTGCGGTTGTTTGTCATATAAAAGCATCGGAACGTTTCACCTTCTTTTATAAAAATCATATTTATGGGTTTTAAGTTTTTACTGTGATTCTTTGATTGATTGTACTAAAATATTATTTCATTCTGGTGTCTAAATTGACATGGTGCAGTGCTGTCAACCCCAAAAAACTGGTTATTTCACTAAGTCAATAAGTAACCTTCTACTGATTGTCAGTGACCCATTTCTAGCTGTTTGAATCAGGGAAATTTCACTGACAATCAGTGAAATTTGTCTGATTTAGATTAAGAGAGTTCTTTTGAATTTCACAATTCGTTGACTTACCCAGCGGACGCGTTCTGTAAGTGTTCCGGATCAAAAAAGAAAATGTGTTCTATAACAGTTGTTACAAGATGATGACATAACTGTTCTAGAACTAAAAGGTAACAGTGTTCTAGAACACTGTGATAAAATTGTGACCGAAAGGTTCTAGAACAAAAAGGTAACAGTTTTCTAGAAAACTGTGACAAAATTTTGACAGAACTGTTCTCGAAATATGTGACAGCACTGTTCTATACTAGTTTCTATGGAATTGTTCTAGAACATACTGATCACAGACTTTCTATAATATTTCTTTTAAGTTTGTTCTAGAACAGTGCCGGAATATTGTTATATCAAAGTTCTAGAATCCTATTACAAGTGAGTTCTAGAGCGAATTAGGAACAATGATTAATAACTGTTCTAAAACACTTTTTATGTAATTGTTCCCGAACTGACCAACCACAGACGTTCTGTAATATTTGTTCCATGTTTATTCTAGAACTTTGCCGCAATAGTGTTATATCGAAGTTCTAGAACACTGTTACAAGAGTGTTCTAGCACAAATTAGGGACAAAGATTAGGAACAAGAATTGAAAACGGTTCCAGAACATTTGTCAAGTAATTTTTCTAGAACTGACCGATCACAGGCGTTCTATAAGATATGCTCCAAGCTTGTTCTAGAACTGTGTCGTAATAGTGTATATCGCAGTTCTAGAATTCTGTTACAAATGTCTTCTGGAATAAATCAAGAAAAAAATCGAGATCTGTTACTAAAAAGTTATAGCGCTTACGTTCAAGCGTTCATGTTCTAGGACTAAGATCTTTATTATTGTCTATATTATTATTTATTTATCAAACTTTTACTCGGGTAAACCCGGTTATACATCATAGCCGCGGACTTAGTCAAGTGACTGATGAGATTAGAATGTTATAAGTTAATTCAACTAATTTAATACGATGCTTGAAACCTCGTCTGATGATGTTGTAGGTATACAATTACGAGCGGCCACGAGCATTGGAGGTAACAACAGTCACCTCTGGATGCTTTTTAGAGCAAGCATCTGCCACTCCACGGATTTTTAGTCGCTCACTTCCTAATGGTTAAGAAAGTTTCTTACAATGCGACAGGTGTTTAATAAAACTGCCTTCTGAGCTGCTGCCAATACCCTATTGACTCCTAAATGTTCAAGATGTTCAGTGTATCTTGCGTGCACATTGCATGTAGCTGAAATCAGAACGGGATGAATAGATGCATGATTTACATTGCTCTATATGGTCTTTACTTCATGCCTTAACTAGCTATACTTGTGAATCTTGGTTGTATAAGTTGAATGCAAATTTCAGTTAAGCGGACAAGCAATGTCGATGATGTAGACTCTTCTGCCTTTTTTTTCTCGCATCACGATGTCAGGTTGATTAGCCCAGATGTAATTATCCGCTTGGTTAGTAACATCCCAATATAAGATGTAATCTTCGCTTTCTAAAACGGGCATTGGACTGTATCTATAGAAAGTCATCCATTCTTTTAAGAGTCCTAGGTTTAGGGCAAGTTGTTGATGTATAATGCCCGCTAAATCATTATATTTGTGCGTATATTCTCTCTCAGCCATTACGCGACAGCGTAAAGTCTCTGAATACAGAACACCCTTTCTCAGCCAAATATTGGATGCTTCACTATCCACTTCATGTTGATCTAACATTTTGGGGCGCTCGCCGTGGATAGCTTTCTGCCTCCATTATATTTCGAATTCCTCGATGGTTTCTGCCCTGATATTCAAGGCCCTATCTGAGGATAAATTCAAGGGCGCATAGTCAAGATCCGCTTTACAGATGGTGCTGTAAAGCGCAACATTTAGTTTGCTGTTAAAATAGTCCTCGAACTGTGTAACTTGTGACTCACACAGTTTTTTGACATCTACAAGGCCCCTACCCCCTATATGTCTTCGTAAAACTATCCTTTTAATTGCTGAATTCTTGTGGTGCATTCGGTGCTTCGTCATTTCTACGCGGACGATTCTGTTTAACTTTTGAAGATCGGTGTTAGACCACTTGATGAGCCCGAAAGAATGTGTCCGGACAGGGATGGCATATGTATTGATTGCCCTGATTTTGTTTTCCGATTTGAGAAAACTCTTATTATTGTGTTTTATTAAACTTTTACTCGGGTAAACCCGGTGATATATCATAGCCACGGACTAAGTCAAGTGACTGATGAGATTAGAATGTTATAAGTTTATTCAAATAATTTAATACGATGCTTGAAACCTCCTGCGATGATGTTGTAGATATACAATTACGAGCTGCCACGAGCGTTGGAGGTCACAACAGTCCCCTCTGGATGCTTTCTTAGAGCTACCATCTGCCACTCCACGGGTTTTTAGTCGCTCGCTTCCTGATGATAATTTTTTTTTTAAATATTTCTGTGTTGAAATGTTGTCACAAGCTTGTACTGGCCAACATGTCGAGCGCATTTTTTGGTTAGAGTTGGATTTTTTATTTGATAATTTTCGCACGGGGCTGTCCCGGTATATATCATCGGTAACAGTTACCTTGTTAACCTGTTACTACCTTGTACACATTTTTATAATGCAATCAAATGATCTGATGAGAGCACTCTGCCCAGACATATTGGACAAAGCCTGGTTTTTACCCCATTATTAACGGACTGGGTTGCAGTCAAGTACACGATGAGGGGACCTACAGCTTAAGGTGGGTTCCGAACCACCAGAACCTCGGTAAAGGTACATTGAAAAATTTCTAGAGGTACCGACTCAGGGATCAAACCCCGGACCTCTGAGGTGAAGTCCGAGTGTCATTATTATTATTATTATTATTATTATTATTATTATCGCTATTATTATTATTATTATTATTATTATTATTATTATTATTA
>NC_046659.1:31931922-31942661 GCF_010883055.1 Belonocnema kinseyi | reverse complement strand
TTAACTTTATCATCTGTATTGTAGCGTCCGAATGTTACTTCGAAATTCTGTAGAAAACTATTTATTGAATTCCTTAAATAAAATAATAAAATAACTATTTTCATACCCAGTAACGGGAAGAAAGAATTGTACTGCCGTAATGTATTATCGAAATGAAATTTATTTAAAAAGAAGCAACGCAGTTTTGTAATTTCAATTGAAGAAGATTAATATTCTTTATCAGAAAATGGATAAAGATTGATGAAAGAATCAATTCGTTTTTTAATAATAAAAATGGTAATAATACAAACAAAAATTTATTTTTTTATCGAATAACATAGAGTAACATATTGAAACACATTAAGAGAACGTGTACAGAGATCTAAGTAACTAAGTATGAGAATTCGGAGGGCAAATATATGGACCGCAACGTCACATTATCATTACGACTTGGGCAAGACGTCCTATGTCCGTGCCCTTAAGACATTTTTGCGACATTAAAATATGTTAGAGATATTTAAGGATAAATTTACGATACGGACACACGACGTCGTCACCGCGAGATCGTAAAGATGTCGTAAGGGTGTTCTTCAATTTTTTTCCTGATGGGAAGTTGTATAAATATATTTAAATTCATTTCACGTAGCTGAAAGACATTTTGGGGTGGTTTTCGATATTTTAAAATTATTTCAATACGTTTAAAATTATTTTCACGAAAGCTACGTTGAAGAAAGTAGGAAAGAAAAATTAAAATTAAAATAAAATTTGAAGTACTGAGAAATAATGGAGTTTTGCGAAACACAATTTTGACTTTTTGCCTCAAGTATTTTTATATACTTTGTGACATTTATGTTAGTTCTAACCCAAGTTATTTTCAAGTTTAAGAAAAAGTTGTAAAATACCGGAAAATACCCTTAATTTCGTTCGGATTCCTGGTTTTTTAGATATATCTAGTCCAATTATCATATAAACATTGTCGACTGATTAACTATTAACTTTTTTCTGAAAATCACGTATAAATAAAGTGTGCAAAGTTATCTCACAATGAAAATACTTAAAGTTACAATTTGAACGTATGATGTAGCGCTTTCAGTCTTTATAAGGACAGAATGTTTTGATTTCCGCAGGAATCCAAAGGAAATTATAAGGCATTTTTCGATATTTTTGAATTAGTTCTACAAATTCTAAATAATTTAGCTAAAGTCTTCGCTGAAAAAAAGTAATAAAAATAAATTCCAATTAAAAAAATAGTGAAGTACGGAGAAATAATGAAGTTTTGTTGAAACACAATTTTGTCATTTTTGCCTGGAATATTTTTTTATAATTTGCCACCGATTTCATCATTTAATAACATAAATGACCATTTATGTTGATGAAACCTCAAAATGTCATAAAAATATTAATCTTCTTTAAAATCTTCATCTACATTTTCAGTGAAAACCGTTACTTTATCCTTGAATTGTACAAAAATTTTTAATCTTATTTGAAGCCTAATGATTTTTGATTAAAAGTGATTATTTCCGGTGCATATGAGTAAAATAACCCAGAGTTGAGAAAAAGTTGTGAATCTTTTTCAAAATATAATTTTTAAAATTAAAAATAGCGATTTCTGACGAAAAACAATGACTTGATATAAACCTTCATGGATACTTAATTAAATTCTGATGTCGTTCATTATTTACTATTATGTATTATGTTAAAAAAATAATCATTTTATCCCTAGCTTTAATAAAAAAGTTTGTATATTCATGTCGCTAACACTCATGATGGTATAGATGATAAATCATGATTCACGGATAAAAGATTTGACAAAAAAATTTGATTTATTATTTGAAGATTTAAATTTTGCTGCCTCAGGCCGTGGTTCGACCGTAGTGCGCCAGGGAGCGTAGCGATTTGCCTTTCTCAAAATTCAAATGAAGGGTAAAGTGTTTAAGAGAGGAGCTGAGGCAGCGAGAAGCATACTTACCTGGCGTAGATGCTAACGTGTTAAACAAGGCGGTTCCTCTAGGGCGAGGCTCATCCATTGCACGACGGTCGGAACCGACCCTTGCGAATATCCCAAATGTTGATATCTCGGACGTATAATTTTTGTTGGTCGGGATTGCGTACGCGCTATTCCGTTTTAAAATATATCAATGGGAATATAAAAATCTCAGCCTCGCAGGATATTCCGTCGATTTATCCCTGTAATAACACGGGACATAAATGGGGTCAAATCGAATATCCCGAGATATCCTATTGCTGTGAGGGGTACATAACACTGTTCCATATTTGATACATAACAGTTCTGGAACTGTTATAGAATTGTCTTATCTTTTTTACAACGCAGCGTACCAAAGTTCTAGAATTGTTCTAGAAATGTTTGACTCAAATAAGTGCAAAGATCTGCTTCCAGGAAATCTACACGTTAGTTTACTCAGAAATATTCTAATAATGACATTATAAGTACACTCTTTGATCACTTTTCAAAGATACCTTTATTGTTCGGGTTTCCTCACACTATGAACATCCCGGATGTTGTTATAGAACGAAGGGGCGGTGGGAAAAATGCACTGCCTTAACTTTTATTATTTGCTTGCTTGGTTTCCCTATTAAATTTTCGTTTGCTGCTTACCGTTCACGATGATCTTGAAGCAAGAAAAAGTGAATCTAATATGGATCCAAAATTGGCTAACGCAGAAAGTTTCTATGTCCTTTAAAGATTTAAAACATGTAAAATTGAAGATCCTAGCGAATCGTTTTCGCAAGTCATAGACGTTTTTGTATTTATACCATGCACTCTGTTAAAAATCTGTGTAGAACAATAAACTACTCACATGCAATCTGCCCTTTTTGATCCAAATATTAGGAAATTTAGTGCGCATACATGATTTATTCTTGAAAATCTTGTTTCTTTTCAGAAATGTATTGATATATTAATCTACCGGCTCTCTGAATAATGCCAATTTTTTAATATTTCCGTTTTTGCAACATACCTCAAAAACAGATTTTCTGATTGAAAAAATGAATTATTTGTAGGTTCAAAAGTATAGTTTTTAAAACAAGATGGTAGCGGAGCGACAAAAGCAGACAGGTACTCGCGGTTTTTTTTTAATGTCGGAGAAAAAAAACAGGCAGCGCTTAAAGTTAAAAGAAAATTCGTGTTTTTGGTTTAAAAACTAATATTTTCGAAAGAAATGTTATCTTTTATAAAATTGAACCATTTGTTAAAAATGAAGGGTTTTGCAGACAATTGAACTATTTCGTTAAAAATAACTTTTCTACATGCAAATTAACTTTCCGATTAAAAATGCCAAAAATCTCTTTTTTTATAGATAGAAATTGCCACTATTTTGGCTAAGAGTTTAACGATTTGATGAAAAATTAAAAAATTTGAAGCCTAAAGTACTTTGCAGAAAATGATTAAAGTAACTTTTTTCATGTCAAAGCATATTTTTGGGTTCAAAATGCAAGTGTGTGGTACACTGTAGAAAATTTTCGAGGGTATTTTCCCCAAAATCACGTGGAAGTTATACACAAATATTATTGTGTAACAACTTAAATTCGCCCCAAATTTGTGGAATATTAATTTCAAAAAAGCAAGCGCCACAGCTCGGCCGCTTCAATAGAAGACTCATGTCCTGCAGTCGAACATAAACCTCCTCGTAGATTACGATAGCCTCTGCACCAGGTTAGTATGCTTAGCTCTATTTGATTTAAAAATGTTTTATTGACCATGAAAATATGGTTTACAAAAAAGTATATGGTACATTTATATAATTTCTGTTTGGTATTAATCTTAAATTAGGTATCTTGTTCGAGAATCGAATGCAGCTTATGTGATATAATAAAGTTTTCTTTTATGGTATTAAGAATTTGTCACAGTTTTCGCTGTTAATGGTCTTGTAATTTTGGGTAAATTTTTTTACAAAAAACCCTTCTGAATTTCGCTTATGATTTAAAAGCAGATAACACTGAAGAGAAGTATATACGGGTTTACAAACTAGGTAACAAGCTAATGATGCTGAGGGGCGGCATTTACTAGTCTATCATAATATGATAAGGCATTTTGTACTTCATCTTAAATGGAGCTTTCTCCCTAGTCAATATTTTTACATGCTGCAATTCAGGTATATTTATTTGCGTTTTATAGAAGCTCTTTGTTTTCTTGTATATTTCATTTTGGATAAGTGGAATCATAAGTTTATGATCAATGTCTACATTTCTATCTCTACATTTTTCTTCAGCCATCACTCTGAGCAACTAATTTTGGAGTCTTTGTAATTTGAGTACATTTAATTTATTTTTATTTCTCCAGACTAACACTGCATATAGCATCACAGTCATAATAATCGTATTATACAGAATGATTTGATTTTTAATACTTATGTGTAAATACAATTAATTCAGTCTTTTGTACGTTTTAGTTTCCGCTTATCAAAGTATTTGGCTTACATATTTACATAGCACTGTAACCTAACTATAGGTAAGCGTTTGCTCATTGATGATGTGTAGGCCGCTGAATCGTCGGAAAAAGTGACAATAGTATACATACTAGTCTTGGGATATCATTAATATAAAACAAAAAGCGGACCGGCCCGAGCATTGATCCCTGCGGTACTCCTGCTGCTAATTATTGTTTACCAGATTTCTGCACATTTACTGCGATAAAAAATTTTCTATTTCTAAGATAGTATTGGATGAATTTAACTACATAAATTGACAATTTACATTTTTCTAGTTTATAGATTAGTCCTTGGCGCCAAACGGTTTCAAAGGCCTTTCCCAGATCCAGCAAAATCATTGCCGTTGACACGTTTTTATTACGGTTTGTACTGATGGTATTTGTAAGTTGAATTAGTTGCTGTACTGTGTTTTTTTGGCCTCAAATCAAATTGCTCCGGTATTCGAACCTCATTTATTCATTCAAATATTTTAATCCTGTTGTAGATAATGCTTTCAGAAAGCTTTCCTAAAGTAGATAGCAAACTATTTGGACGGTAACTAGCTGTGAAAAGTTTATTTTTACTAGGTTTATGAAATTGCAAAATATTAGAAATTTTCCAAGTATCCGTAAAATAAACTAGGTTTAAGCATGCATTGAAAATATAGGTCAATTGAACAAAAGCCTTTTTAGGAAAATTTTTAATGATAATATTCTGGATTCCATTGATCCCTGGAGCCTTTCTCGAGCCCGTACTCATGATTCCTTTTTAATTTCACTAGACGTGACTAGATTAACCTGTTCCTTATCTACTCCTTTCCCTATAATCTGCCTATATTTGGCCTTGGCATGCCGCTCGGTTTCCTCATTTCCCATATCCTCAGTCAGATGTTAAACTAGCTCATAGTGATCTCCAAGAACGTTGGCTTTGTCTTTACCAGACACTGTTAAACCGTTTTTCCTATGGAGAGTGGGAGTGCGGTTTTTATTTCTTTTTGTTAAACATTTAGACATTTTCCAAAGACTATTGTATTTACTTTTAGATTAGTTCATTTATTTTTCCACTTTAAATTTTCAAAAATAAAAATTTCTGTTATTTTATTGGCTAATTTGTTTTTAATTTTACGCACATCATCACTGCTTGTTCTTTGAAATAATCTGTGCAAGACATTTCTGGTCTTAATTAGATTTCTAATGTGGGAGGGTAGTAGTTTGTGGTTAATTTTAGAATTAATGTTTGGAATGAATTTATCTGAAGCTTTGGTAATGATACCAACCAGCATTTCAACAGTTTTATCTACGTCATTTTTAGTTTGCAGATTTCCTTCAAGGTTTAACTCAGTATTTATAATATTGCGCATTTTAGGCAAGTCTGCTAACCTATAATTTAGGATCTTTTGTCTTTCCTTATAGATATCGAGAGTAATATCTCAAATAATTTTAAACGATTTATGATCGGAGAAGATGTCGTCTACAACATTTAACTCTATATTCCAATTGATATTTTTTGCTAGGCCTATATCGACAATAGTTGTTAACGCACCGCTGTATAGAGATAGTGTAAAAATATCGGAAGCTAGTAATGTAAACAAATTTTTGACCTCGTGATTATGTGAAATTTTTCCGTTCGCATGAAAATTATATGAAAATTCCACTCCATATTTTTGGCGTACACATCGCCGAACATCAGAACTTTGATACCGCTTTTGAAAACCATATTTAAGTAATTTAAGCCTAATTTACTTTGCGGAGGATTATAGACTGACACAATTGTGACATTATTTGAGAGTTTTGTAGAAACATTTTCAATAGATTTAGTGTCAATTAGAATTTCTGTATAATTAACGTCCATTTAAATAAATATGAGAACCCCTCCTCCGGTTTGCCGTCTGGTCTATCTTTCATAATAACATTGTCGCCTGGAATATACATTTTTCCCTTTGGATTTTGCCTGGTCTCGTTTATTGACATAATATCAATTTTATCCATATTTATAAAATCTCAAAGTTCTGATATATGGTTTCAAAGTCCACTGGCATTCCAATGAGCAATATTGACTATATTTTTATCTGACCTAATTACTGCCATCCTGGATAAATAATTTGGCAAAAACCTGTAGCCTATCTAAGTCACTATTACACAATGCCTGTTTGGATTTTAACTTTCCGATTAACCGCAGCATCTTACTTAGATCACAAATGTTGTTCAGCTCATTGAGTTCATTCGATATTTCGAAGAAATATGTTGTGTGGTGTTGGACTTGTCGTTTGTCCTGTTCCTGCTTCTTAACTGGAATGTACTTGGAAGCTCCATTTGTCGTAAGTACCTTCGCCCCCTCTCCCATATGTGCTTGGCTGCTCCAGGGGTTGTAAGCACCTTTGGGGGACGAGTTGATGGCACTAACGGCGGAAAGTTGTATTTTAGCTTTGGAATAGGCAAGTCTTTTTTTTTTGTCTTCTGTCATGAAAACTAGGCTTAGTTTTTCTTGAGTCCACTTTTTCAGGATGTTTGGCTAGAGATCGCACTTAGAGAAATTTGTGGGATGATTTCCCAGACAGTTGGCACACTGCACCAGATCGGTGTATAGTTTTTTACAATCTTTAGTTAAGTGATCGCCAATATTCTTAACACATTTCGGATTACTGCTGCAATGCGAGGAACCGTGTCCGAATTTTTGGCATCTGTGACATTGAGTAGCGCTTCTCGTATTTATCAAAGTTTCTTAGTATACCCTCACTGAGCACACATATCTGATATTTCTCACTGTTTTAAGGTTTGCATCCGGATTCATAGTAACGAGGATACTAGAATGATAACTTTTATTTGGCTTTTCGTTTTTATCATCTTCTATGAGTTTTCTTGGTTTTAAAGCGCGACTTTTTGACAATTTGCATTTTGACTTTCAATATCATTCATAATGTCAATTATGGAAATATTTGGTAAGCCTTCAAGCACTAGGCTTTCTGGCTTCGGTTCCTCAATTATGTGCGTAGAATATGGCACTTTTCCTTGATCCCAAAAACTGTCGAAGAGTGTTGTGGTCCACTTTTGTATCCAATCGAAATGGAAGTCCTTCCTTAACTAATGCCACTTTGACATTTTTCCTGCCTGTGGCATTTTTGATCTGTCCTATCGTCTCGAAGTAGTTTGTGATAGCCCTGGTGATAATTATGGGAAGGACTATTTGTTTCTTCTGCTCATTCACAGTTTTTATATCATAGTCTGAATCCTCTTCTTCAGTCTCGATTTTTTTTCGGTTTGAGGTACCTTGTGGTGTAGGTCGTCGTCGGATGACGATGCTTCATAGCGGTTTTTCAGAGGCATCGCTTCACAATCTTCCTTCTGTCATTTGTTGCGTACCATGATGATGCACTAGGTACATCCCTGATCACAGTCCCTTACGATGTACTTGAACAAACAATAGAACTTGTAATTAGTATACTTAGCTTCGCGTCGACTGACCTTTTAAACGCTAGACGCGTCATTTCTGTTGCGAGAGAGGAGAAGTGTCTTGCTCTGGCGGATTTTATCTCGAACTACAAGGTCAGACTAGCAAGATTCAAACATTGACACTTATTAAAAGAAAAGCACCAAAAAAAATTAATTAAAAACGATAAATACATCTTTTGCATATAATATGAAAATCATTTATTAAATTCTAACCTGAACAAAAGAAATTGATGAAAAAAAATCTTTGAAATCTTTGAAAAATATTGTGCTAGTTAATAAAATATTTTTGGGCAAAATATCTTCCTAAATATACGATAATACTTCAAGAATCTCTCAAAAATACACCTCATCTACATGGAAAATTAAACATTATTTTTGAAACGACACCCTGCGTTCAATAAGAATCACTCAATTTCCCAAAATTAAGGGAATATTTCCAAACTTTTGTATGAATTACCATCTGTTTAGGAAAATGTTCCCAAAAACTGTAGGCATTATCTAATTTATTACATTTTGGGGAATTTCCCCTAATTTTTTAGAGAATGATCAGAACCTTTACGAAAATTTCCCCAAATCTTTGGGAAAATGATTTTCCTCAACGAAATTGTGAATTTTTCCCCACTAAAAAGTTTGGAAAATTCCCGAAATTTTTTACAGTACATAATTCTTCTTTTCGGCTGCAAATATAACTAAATATTTGGTTGATAATTTATGTTCTTGTTTAAAAATTCATGTATTTTTGTTCAAAAACTACTCTGCCATTTTAAGTATAAAAGAGCTAAACCAATTTCTCTTTAAAAGTTTGAATGTTTCCGAAATTCTGTATAAAATAAGCCCAGGGCGAAGCCAATTTGTCTAGTTTTTAAGTAAATATTGTTTTTTTCATTGTATCACAACAGCTCATGAGTATAAATCATAAAAAATTTCGTTTCGAATTGCAAGAACTTGAAGTTGTAATAAAAAAGTTGAAAAAATTGGAGAACATCTTATCTATAGGAAAATAAGAATAAATGTTAAATAAATATATATTTTGAGGAATTTACATAGAAACTTCATGATTATATGTTTCATATACTTTACATAAATATTTTTGTTATCAAAAATAATTTTGCAATTTTTCCAACTTTTTTGCCACAACTTTAAGTTCTTGCAATTCAAAAAGAAAATTTGTACGAACTATACTCATAAGCTGTTGTGTTACGATGAAAAAAAGCTTAAAACTGAGCCCAAGAACATTGAAAAGTGTTAACTATTTCAGAAGTTATTGAAAACTTAAGAAAACATTAAAATTTACACTATTATTGCAATATCTACTTAAAAACTAGAAAAATCGGCTTGACTCTGGGCTTTTTTTAAACACAGAATTTCGAAAATAATCAACATTTTAGAGAGAAATTTTTTTTAGCTTTAGTATAATTAAAATTAAGAGAATTTATTCAGTCATAAAAAAGAAGTGGCGTGAAACTTTCGCACGGCAGTGTAAACCACTTGAATACAGCTTAATGTTAAAAACTAACCTTGGAGTTTACTCTTAAAATCATATGTGCTAATGGCATTAAATAAGTTTTTATTTAGACTTAAATACTTAAATACAAATAAGGCTAGTGCGAGGCAACACCCGAAACTGCTGTTATATCGAAGCTCTTGTGTGGATGTAACGACGGCATATAATTTTCGATAACGGATTTGCTTTCATAAGAGATAATTTAGAATACAATAATTTTATAAAAATTATCTAAAGTATTTGGAGATATATTGTTGAAAGGGAAATACTGAAAAAACTGCATTATTCAGAGAGCCGGTAGATCAAAATATCAATACGTTTTTAAGCAGAAACAAAATTTTTAACAATAAATTATAAATACATACTCAATTTTTTCATTTTGGTATCAAGAAGCCGATTGCATGTGTGTACTTGAGTTTTCTACCCTACTTTTTATTAGGATGTATAGCATAAATACAAAAACGTCCATTACTTGCGAAACCGAAAAGGTGGGATTTTCAATTTTACATTTTTTAATCTCAAAACAATATAGAAACTTTTTGCGTTAGCTGATTTTGAATCCACTTTTGTGCCCACTTTTCCTTGCCGATGAAATACAGCTTTTGAGAAATAATTAAATTACCAAATGATTGTTTTGTTCGTGTTAAGAATACTTATAGAAATATGGTATACAAACATGCTGAATTCGAAATGAGAAAAAAATTGATCAATTCCACATCTTATTAACTTTAAAAAAATTATTGACAATATGGTTTCCCCGATTTGACCTTTTAGGTAAACTATTTGTGACATTTAAACGAATACAATTTTAATAAAATACAGTTTGACGTTCGATTTATGCAAGAAAATTAGGGATGTTAAAATGAAGCTTTAGCCAATCAACAATTATGTTGCATTCAAGTTGGAAACAGGGTGGTATTTGGGATGATTACTTAAAGTAAACGACACAGACAATAAACTGTGCTCTCTAAATCTGAATATGCATAGGATTATCTACATTAAAAATATTTAAGACATATATTGTCACGAATCTGGATAGTGCCCGTGCATATAGTAATAATTGCTAGTTGAATCATTATTTTTTTTACTGAATATCAGTAATTGAATTTTACATAAGCAAATATTTTGATTTAACGTAAAATCAGTTATATTTTACTAATTCAAATATAAAGAGAGCATTGTTGCACTGAAAAAATGTTTCGCGCGGGGAAAAAATTTTTATTAATAGAGATGGTATTAGCTACGACAAATACCAGGTGTATACATATGAAACCGGTATTTTTTTTCAAGAAAAAAACACATTTATTTCAAGAGAATGATAACAAATATTTTATTCAAAGTATGCGCCCTCGCTGGCTACACATTTTGTCCACCTCTCAG
>NC_046659.1:31918488-31931822 GCF_010883055.1 Belonocnema kinseyi | reverse complement strand
TTGTTTTGCTTTCTTGGGTCTCTTTTTTCTCCAACCCCGACCTAAGTTAATTTTTGAGATCAGAAGGTAATGATCAGTATTGCATTCAGGACCCCTCATGACGGCTATTTCCTTTAGACCAGGTGTACATGTGGATCATTTTATGCCTAAACGAAGTATTTGTAATAAACAGACCCCTTTCTAAGCATAGATCAACTAATTTATCTCCGTTATAGTTTGTTCCTGGATCCCAAAAATTACCTAATACTCTTTCTGTATCTTGATTTTGGATGCCCGCCCAACCGTTCATGTCTCCTTGTAGAATTATTCTTTCCCCATGTTCGCAGATGTTTATTTTGTCATTTAAAGTGTCCCAGAAGGCGTCTTTTACTTCTCTAGGATCTCTTGATTTAGTAAAAACTCGTCAAGTTTGTATACTCTTTTTGAGGGGGAATTGATTTTTCAATAATAATGTCTTTTTTTAAAGAGCTTAAACTACGAGGATTGTTATTTAAGTAATGAGACTGTTTGCCTAGCGTTCGATCTGGCAACACTGGGGACGCGGAACGTAAAAGGGTGGAAGGTGAAAATCTGATACGCATCCAGTACAAGCTTGAATTCCCTAGAGGTGTTACGTTGTCCGTAGTGACTTTGTTCGTGAAACAGTTTTTCTAGCGCGTTCCAAAAATGAGTGACATCAATTGCGAGCAACGGTGTGCTATCAGGTTTTTCTTTAGACTTGGGCACAGTGCAACGGAAACTTTTGCATAACTACAGCAGGCCTATTGGGACAGTGTTTTGTCAAGATTGCAAGTTTTTAGGTAGCTTGAGGCATTTTCCGAGGGAAGAGAATCGATTGAAGATGAATCTCGTAGCGGGAGGCCTCCATCTGCAAGAACAGATGAAAATGTTGACAGAAATCGTGATCGTGTGCGTACAGATTTTTACAGTCCGAATAATCAGGTAACTGAGAATTTCTGGAAAGATTTCGAAAAAGGGTCATGCGTGTGAGACCAAATATCAAAAACATGTAGGTGTTGCTTCACGATCATGCTGTTTGGTACACAGCGATTTCGATCAATGCGCTTTTGTCCAGTAAAAACCTTTATGTGGCTGTTCATCCTCCTTATTCACTCGAATTGAGTCCATGTAACCTTTTTCATTACGTACTTAAAAAATCACCTCAAAGGACCTCATTTTGGGACATTGGAGAACATTAAAACAGTCGCAACCGACCAGCTGAAGGCTTGTATGCGAGTTTTAGCACTGCTATGAGAAATGGAAGAAGCGTTTCCAGCACTGTGTGGCTTCTCAAAGTACTTACTTTAAAAGAGATAATGTGGAATTGTAATTTTATTTGATTAAAAATTTCTGGAAATAACAGTCTCATTACTTTACTTACACACCTCGTATACCAATTTTATTAGTTAGAATTATCACTTAATTACGTCCGATTAGGTCAAAATAAGTGGGCATTTTTATTTTTAATACTAATGGACTCCATGATAAATACAAACTGAACTCCACCATTCTGAGTAGATGCTCAATGCCCACCCCAAACACCCAACGACGTGAGTATAATCTAGATTTACGTCAGTTGAAAATGTGATTTTGCCCTGAAAGTAAACATGATTTGCCTGGACTTCAGTGTAGCGTTAATGAAAATCAAGCCATCTCTCTGTTCACTCGTGACTAATTTACTTTATTCCGAAATGATTTTCTTGGTTCATTCAAATGATTTTGTGAAGCACCTTGTCCCTAAATTAACATTTTTAGCATTTTCAGCTTGAAAATTGAATTTCGGGACAAAAAAACTTTCGTATGACTGGTTTAGGTTTTTTTGCTCTTCCTAGCTTTAGTTGCTGATGAATGGCTGTCCGAATTTCATAAGTGTTAGCTGCTTCTCCGGCCGGAAAAAAAGGAAAACCTAAACAAGTTTTACGAAAGTTCTTCGTCCGGAATTTGAATTTTTCAAGCCATAAGTTATACAGAACTTGTGGAGCCTTCCAGTTACTTGCCCTTTTCAAAACGGCTAAAACGTTTGAATCTGTGATATTTGTGAGCTCAATTTCATGGTAGAACCTTCTTTATCTGCCTGAAAGGTTTGGCGTTGTTTCTTTCTCTGATCTTATCGATGGAATCAAGCAGTAAAAATATAAACTCTCTGTCATTGGAAATCTATAATTTCATACAGTACTGCTGGTCTCAATGCAATCTTGTGTCTAGCCTGCATTTCCAGGGTGGATCTCGTTTCTTTCCGGGAGAAAAGAATGCATCTCTAGTCCTAAATCTGCGGTCCAACGTTGTAACGGATGTCATAGCTGGACAATAAATACATAATAGTTTGCTTCTCTAACGAAGTTAGTGTTGAATTCAAATGCGTACGTAAAACCTTTTTATAAGTACTCTATTAATGCTCTCAAATCCCTTATGATGTACATATTTGGCAGATTATGACTTTGTTTTACTTCTACATCTCTGAATTCTAGTAAAGCACATACAAAAATGCTTTTAGCGTTTCGCAGTTTTTCTGGGATCTCACTGTTTACATGAACTGAAAGGTAAATGTCATATGTGGTCCAAGTGGATCTGGTGGAATGTGCTGTTTACGTCTATTTTAGTTCCAGCTATTCAATCAGCTGAAAGAATTCTGCTCACATATATTGACCATTTTTTATCTGCTAGATTATAGTTATTTATTTTTGGGGCTAGCTATGGGTACTTCAGTACAAATAGTCGATGATATTCTCTTTTAACATTTCGCGAACTTTTATTACAAAAAAATAAAGGCGCATTTCTTCTCTGTCCATCTGTTGCCATTTGAATCGTCTTCTTAGTATCTAAATCTCTGATTATGTCGCTAGTTGAATCAGTCATTTTGTTCGGTAAGATTTGGTGGCATTGGATTATCATGAGGTAACATAGAAGCACCAATAGCATGGTTATGTTGTATTGATTCACCGGTCGCCGTCTGATCTTGCGGTGCAGCTTCCTGTAGCTGATGTTAATCTTCTACGGTTTTCTATGCCAAATTAGTCCGTCATTTAATCCCCATTGCTCTGTCTTTTGAGATAAGTAGATTATGCCTTATGTCTTTCAGCTTAACGATAAGATCTCTTACTGCAAATTTCTGCATATGATGATACTTTGCCGCAAATTTCGTTTTAAATTTGTATCCCTTCTCCCTTTTTGTCTTAAAATTTGTGCTTTTATAATAGAGAGGCACCAATTCCTGTTTTATTGTTGTATTTCAGTTGATGATCTCCCACGATTTTTCTGTTGAGGTGGTCAGCTACAAATTGCAACGCTAGCCAAAGCATTCTCAGAATTCACAGTAAATGTTCTTCTGTTTACCTTTTGTAACAGATGTTTTTTCCGACAAGATTTTCGAGTTCTGAGATATTCCTCAGCATTTCGAAGTTAACTATGAACACCATCTCTAATATTGTGGCACTTAGCGGTGGCTACCAGGTAGCCCTGACGATTATCGGAAAGCGAACATAATTCCAAAACATTTAAAAGACTCCATGTTTTGTATGGATTTTTGTGCTCTTCTTGGTCTCTTTACTCTTTGTTTTCTGCCTGTCACGGGGAACCCTGATTTTACCTACAGCCAACATAGCCATCAGTGTCATGACAGTAAAGGTCAAGCTATACCACGCTGCTAATGCAAAAACACTCTCGGCAGGGAAAAAAATGAGAAAGCTAATTTTTTTTCTTAGACTTAAGGCGATTACAGTGCAATATGTAGAAGGGACTTGTTACCCCAACAAAGAAAGACTGTTTCGCAGTGAAATGAAAGATACAGAGATTTACAGCTTAAAATACGATTCGAACAACCAGAACCTCGGTAAAACTCCACAGAAAATTTGTCAGAATCGTGTTTTTAAAAAATCAAATGTTTTTTAACGAATATAAAAAGTAACTATTGATGAGCTATTAAAATTAGTTGTAAGCTCTAAATTTGAATTTTTTGGGTTTTAATACTAAGAAAATATCAGAAACTTAGATTATAACCATTCCAAACGGTACATCCTTTACTAGAGCAATGCAATTCGTGTTTTCGAGACTCAAAGTGTTTAGCCATCTTATTATTTCTATTTGAAGATAACTTCTTTGGAAGTAATTTAAAAACATGACTGCAAAATTACCCATCGGCAGAAAAGAAACATGACGATAACTATACACAGGGTTGTTAGTGATAATAAAATAACAAATGTTTTATTTCCAATAAAGGGTACGACTAGGGGCGTCACGAGCGTATTGTATTTTGGGAGGTGAGTATTGTCATAAATATAGAAGTGTATGCTGTGTCAATAGTTTGGGGTTGCAGTTATTATTTAAGGAAATAAACTTGTGCGTTGAAAATTTGTTTTCCGGCTAACCGATGTTGTAGTCGAATTATCTAAAAATTGCGAAAACTTTGACCCCTCCATTTAGGGAGGGGTCCCATACCCCTTACACCCCCCTCGCTAGGCCCCTGATTATGACATAAGTTATACAATCATCCTTATGGCATATATTGGTTTATAGGTGCATTTTAGTGATGTACGACAGCGCCAGCTGTTCGTATGCAGGAGCGCTGGACTTAAAGGGATCGTTGGGAGCTGGAGTAGCGGCCGCAGGAGTTTCGGTCGCGTCCTCTAGCATCAAGCAAGATAACTGGCCGTACAGAGGTCTAGCTTGCGGTAGCACTTTTCAGCAACTTAAGCAAAGTGTTGAAAAAGCCAAACAAGCCCTCGCAGATAGAGGGGGTTACCTTGCAGGTGCATTTTCACCCCCACCACGTGTCAATTCTACCATTCCGCCTACGACTTCAATCACTGGTGAGTGCACTTACGCTTTTCATTGTTATAGCAAAGTTACTTTTGGTGAAATATTCTCAGACTTTACCGACCACTATTTTCAGAACTCTTCATTCTTTTCAGCTGGAAATTAAAGAAAGCTATAGTATATGTTCACTTGAATTTGGTGCAAAAGCCGTAAACAATTTATGTTAAAGTTATACAGCTACCAATGTAATCTAAACCTGATCATTTTGGTGTCCCAATGTCCCTAAAATAATTATACCACTTTTAGGAAAACACGCTATTAAAAAAATATATCATTGTTAAAGTTTTGTCAAAAAACTATGTTTCAGAATGAAGAATTTTTAAAACTATTTTTATATAATTTGACTGTTTTTAATAACCCTCCGGTCATGTATTTTTTTCAATCAAGATTTAATTCTTAATTATTATAGATGGATTAGGCAATTATTGGTTTTTTCGTCAACCCTGTTTGGAATTTAGGCTGCATATCTAGTGAAAATTCACTCATATGAATTTTTTTATGTCAGCCAATTTTTTCAAATAATCGGGTAGGAAGCCAAAAAAATTGTTTGTCAAAAAAAATTATTCAATCTAGCCCATTTTATATACAGAATGCACACTTCATTCCAATCAGTAGTAGGCCCTAAGGATCTAGCAAAGATTTAGGTCTAGTATTCATGGAGTGAAGTTAGGGAATTCAATTTTAAGGTCAGGGCCTAATTACAACGCGTTACATCGAGTTGATAATGTGTGAGAATAAATAAGAAGCACTAAAAAAGGTGAGTCTCGTCAATAATTTTAATAATCATGAAAAAGGCAGAAAAAAATTATATACAAAAAAAACTTTTTTCATAAGTATGAAAATTTAGGGCTGGGCCACCTTTCTTAGTGCTTCTTATTTATTATCCTAAATTTTCAATTCGACGTGGCGCTTTGTGTGAAAATAAGTTAGGAAATATAAAAAGTGTTTGTATGGTAGGAATCGGGTGACGTGACCCACTCATCACGTGTCCTTAACGAAGAAAACAGAAACATATAAATCATGCCGCAAGAAAATAGTGCATTTTGTCGGTGTGAAGTAACATAAAAGGACATGCCGTCGAAAAACTTTCCAGCATTTGAGGTTCTTGGGCCCAAAACACTCACAATTTCTCATGCAATTAACATGGAGAAAAGTATTTTAAAATTTCAATTGCAGGTAATTTTTTACATTTCTTTTGAATTATCTAGCTCTGTACAATTATGCTCTTTCGAATATGTTGAAAAATATATCTAAACAAAGCATTTTTGTTGTTAAAATTTTCAAAACGGTGGATCTATAAATATAAACGAAAATTCCAATTTCCACAAATAATAACAAAATCTGGTTAAATTATTACAAGAGGCAGATTTATTCATTGAAAAGCACGTAATAACAATTAGGTATTTTCACATCAATCACAACATGGAAAAAATCTGGGCGGAGGTGGGTACTAGATACCACAGAATTAATATTGTGTAGGGTTAAGGTATCCAAAATAAAGATGAAACTTAAGCGGCCTACATGAGTGGTGAGTGAATCCAGTCAGGGTTTACAACAGATAATAACTTTATTTAATTGAGCGGTACATTGTACATACTGCAAGGAGCGTGCCTTTCGTGAGCTATCGCTACTGACTGACTGTTCGCCCGTAGCCGTACCTACTAGCGTGGCAACCCACTCGCGACTCCCTGAATGTGTAACATAGAAGGGAAACTTGATTGCGACATCAGTCTCTGCCAGGTTAGGTTAATCTATGAACAGTCGCCACAGCACTCTGCCCCGAATGACGGTGTCGATCGGAATGAGCGAGGCCATTTTCGCATTAGTATAACATAAGTCTGATCGCTGTATATTATGTCTAGGTAAATCTTTGGTTTACGATTTGGAGCGCGGATATTAACATGCATTACGAGTAAATTACCGACAATGTGAGCGCCAATGCTCGGTATAATAATTAATGTTCAAGTGATAATGATTTATATTTAAGTAAGAATTTGGCGTAATCGAAGCCGTTCTTTGAACTAAGTTTTTTATGACACGCAACGTAAACGTGAGTTATGTGGTTACGAAATAATCATAAATTTTATGAGCATAGGCGTAATAGCTAGATGATTTACATTTATCGCAGTCTTTGAGGTAGTAGGAATTACATTTGTCGCGGTTTTTGACGCAGTAGGAGTTACTTTTTTCGCGGTCTTTTCATAACACTTAATCGCTACGGGATTTTTGATGTCGTTCCGAAGGAAATATTCAGGTTTTATATATTCCACGGATACTTGACGTGCTGCTCCATTGACTTCGATTTTAAAAATACGGTCAAAAGTTCGTCGAATCACTTTATGCGGACCGGTGTACGGACATTCGAGAGATTTTTTCCTGTTCCGACTCGTAAGAAAACGTGTGAGCATGAATTTAAGTCTTTATGCAAGAATGTTCGATTTTTGCAGTGATGTCCAACCGGTACTGGTTTGATTTATCGCATGTACTCACGCAATTCCTCCAAAAACATTTGCGGATTAGGATTGAAGTTTTCTGGCAGGACGAACTCCCCAGGTATACGTAGGGTGGTTCCGTATAGAAATTCCGCGGGAGACGAACCGACGTTCATGACATTCGATCTCAGTCCGAGCAAAATCGTTGATAGGGATCGCAATACCTTGAAGAGCTGTGAATCAAATTGACTACCTTGGTCGGTTGTAAGTGTCTCGGGGGCTCCGCAGCGAGAGACCAAGTGCTCTACGAAAACTCGACACACTCTCAGTGCTTCGATATCTTTGAGCGGCACAGCTTCTGGCCATCTTGAAAAACGGTCTATCATCGTCAGACAGTATCTGAAGCCGTCACTGACGGGCAATGGACCCGCGATGTCTATGTGCACGTGCTTGAAGTGTGCGTTCCGGCCTACGAATTGAGCGGGCGCGAGGTGGTTATGCCGCGATATCTTTGATCGTTGACAATCGGGGCATGCTTTGCAACACTCGGTGATGACCCTTTCTCTGAGAGAGGCTGGTATGTATGGGCGAGGTGCTTCACCTGTCAGGTCGCAGAACAAAGAGCTTTGACCGGTGTCCCATTCGATTTTCCGAAAGTTTAGCGAGCAGTCCGGAGAATTGATTAGGGTTTTGAGTTCTTGGTCGTTCTTTTACGCTTCAGAGAGTTTGCCTAAATTTCACTCAGTGGGCAGACATATTGCCTCCACACGAGAAAGCGAGTCTGCCACCACATTGTCGACCCCCGGAAGGTGTTCGAGCCTGGTGGTAAATTGTGAAATGAAGGTTAGCTGTCTTTCTTGACGAGGAGAAGCTTTTTCTGAGCGCTGTACGAAAGCGTACGCTAAAGGCTTGTGTTTGGTTACCACTTTGAATTTCTGGACTTCAAGAAAATGCCTGAAGTACTTTATAGGTTGGTAAACTGCGGTTAGTTCGCGATCGTATGCGCTACACTCACGCTGCGCGGGTGTATACTTCCTCGAAAAGAAAGCCAGAGGTTTTCATACGTTTTCAATTCTCAGCTAGATTGCACATACCGGTGTCTGATGCGTCCATAATGAGACGTGTCTCGGCATCAATAACAGGGTGTGAAAGAAGGGTTGCGTTAGTAAGATCCTGCTTGATCCTGTTAAACGCTTCCTCCGCCTAAGGCATCCACACGATTTCTCGTTTGTCATTTTTTTGCGATTCCCCCAGGTAGCGATGTAAGGGGGCTTGGACATCGGCGGCGTGTTGCAAGTTGCGTCTGTAGAAGTTTGCTAGTCCTAAGAATCTACGGAGTTCTACGACCGTGCGAGGTTTCGGGAACTGTATGATGGCTTGCACTTTCTCAGGAGTCGGTTTGAAACCGTCTCGACTGATCAAGTGACCCATAAACTCTAACTCTGGCCCACCGAATTGGCATAGGCGAAGTCAGGATCTCCCAACGCGCGAAAAATATATCGTTGGAATGATTGACCGGCGTTTCTAAGACCGAAGGTGGTTACAAGGTACTCGAACAAACCGAATGGAGTGATTACGGCTGTCTTCGGAATGTCCTCTGAAGCGATTGGTATTTGATGATACGCCATCGCAAGATCAAGCTTGGAAAACACAGATCTTTCATGCAATTGAGCCGAAAAGTCGTGAATGAGTGGCACCGGGTACTTGTCCTGGATTGTTACCGCGTTAAGCCGACGATAATCGCCGTATATTCTCCATTCGCTGTCTTTTTTCAGTCATATGGATCGGCGAGGCCCAAGGGGTGCTGGAAAGGCGACAGATTCTGTCTTTAACCATCTGAGCGAACTTGTTTTTTGCTAAGGCCAATTTATCCGGCGGCAAGCGCCGGGCCACTTCCGAGATCGGAGGACCTGTGGTGATGATGTGGTGTTGCACATCGCGTGCCACGGCTTCGGATGTCTGAGACGTTCTCGTTATTTCCGGAAATTTAGCTAGGATTTCTGAATAAGGTTGGGACCGATCCAGGACACTTACCCCAATACTTGTAAAGAAATGAAACAAAGCGGTAATGCGCTAGGAATTCCGCACCGATGATTAGGTAAGGGACCTTCGCTACGCAGAAATTCCACGAAAATTCGCGTCGGAAGCTGAGATTTAATGAAATTCGCTTTTCCCGTAAGTAGCGATTCGCGTGTCGTTAGTTGCGAATAAGACGCCGTCGTTGGCTTGTTTTTGAGTTTTTCTATCAGCCGGCAATAATGAGAGATCGGAGCTTGTGTCTATTAATAAAACAAGACCTGCGTTACGATCGCGGATATGAAGACGTTTAGAGTTTTTGCCTGAACCGACGGTCTCCACGTGGGAAGGCTCAGTTAGTTTCCCGTATCCGCTTTTGGGATCCACGAGCATGGCTGTTTGCAGCTTTTTGCTTTGTTGCCATACCTTTTATGATTAAAGCAGAACATTTTTCTTTGCCGGCTCTGCGATTGATCGCGCTTATCACGGTTCTAAGAATTGGAACGCGACGGGTTTCATGACCGATCTGATTGCATTCTCGCAACTTGACTTTTTAACTCTTTAAATTTGTTGACAAGCCAGTCAATTTTGTCTTCAGCCGTTTCCAAAAAGATTGCTTTCGCGACCGCGGAGGAGTTGAGTTGAGACATAGGTTGAACTGGGACGGTCGCTACGATATTCTTCGCTAAGCGAGCTAAAGTATGAAAATCAGCGTTTTCGTTACCCGCTAGAATGGCTGTAACATGCTTCGCGAGGTTATCCATTAAGATCGTCTGCATGACCTCGTCAGTACAGCTACCGTCGTTATAACTGCGTAATCGATTCAATATAACGGAAGTTTTTCCTTCAAAGGACACTTCGCCCTTGAAGCGTCGACGAAGACGGATTTCGTCGGATTCGTCGTATCCGAAAAGAATTCGGTTTTTGATTCGGCTGTAAATGCCCGCTGGAACCGGCGAGGTTGTCAGAATGTCTTTCACGTGAGCAATTACGTCGCTATCAGGATTTGAAATTAGAAAGTCGGCCATTGTAGCTTCGCCTGTAATTCACGCGTGACGGCCACATGCCTCAACCTGCATGAACCAAAACGATATGTCGTGGCGAAAGAACGGTGGGATTTTAGGAACCCGGTAATAATCAACACGTTCGCGCTGGTTACCGCCCAACTGTTCGAGGGCCCTGAGGAGTTCTTGTATTACGTTACACGAGAAAGAAATAAGTAAATCGCTGTAACTGCAACTGCACAAACCAGTAACTGCGATGTCAACACTGTATCGTCAAAGCACCGACGTGAATGTACGTACACCGGTTGTCAACAACATTGCTTTCGAAACGTGTTTTTTTGTTTTTATCTTCTTGTATGTAACATGCTTAAATGCAACATGCCGGCAGGTAGTGAACGTTTAAATTAGCATAAACGTAGCGTAGAATAGCTCTGATCACGAGAAAGCACGCACTCTAGATGCATGTGCGCACGCTTATTATTTTTTTATTTTATTTTTCTGATAAAAAATGCTTAGATGCAGTATAACGACGAATAATTCGCGTTTGAGTTACATTCAACCATGCCTGAAATAGTTATAATTACGAGAGAGCACGCATTCTTGACGCGTGTGTGAACGATTTAACAGGTGAGGTTATGTCGCTAATACTCATCTAACTACGTGACTAGTGCCTTATTTCAGCCCTGATTATAAGATTTTAACTCGGTTTCAAGAATATTTAGTACTAAAGACGTTCGATAGACCGCAAAATGTTTTAACTGTCGCATGAGGCAAAATTCGTTTGAATGGAAAACTATACTTTAATATTACTATTTCGCGCTGACATCGATGTATCACGTTAACAGACTTTCTGTACTAATAAGGAAGTTCAAAGAGCGAGAAACGGACAAAAACTAACATTTTTGAAATAAACACTCGGGCGAGAACTGGACGCGGACAATTTACGCTACCACTTAACTGAAGATGAATACGTTGCACCAGTGACAGAAGTTGGTATTCTCAGGCGAAGTTGCAGCACATCCATCCGTTGTTTCGATGCCAGATACGTCTGGCCTGTGTTTACGTGCCAAGCAGGTTAAAGCAGGAGAATGGCGGCGCCATTGCCGAACAAAGGAATCCCAAGCCCAGATTACATCCAAGTACAAATCATCCAAGAAAATTTCAATCGGCCAATTATAATTGCTTGGTTAGTGGATTGAGCCTTTAAAATTATATTAGTAGTCATATTTTTGTATCGATAATAATCCATGACGTCCAAATTAGACCTAAGTTAACCTGACACCACACCACGGTTTCGACGATCACGTCGGGCTCACCATTTGTAGGGTTAAGGTATCCAAAATAAAGATGAAACTTAAGCGGATTACATCCGCATTATTAAGAGTGGTGAGTGAATCCAGTCAGGATTTACAGCAGATAATAACTTTATTTAATTGAGCGGTACAATGCACATACTGTAAGGAACGTGCCTTTCGTGATCCATCGCTACTGACTGACTGCTCGTCCGTGGCCGTTCCTACTAGTGTGGCAACCCACTCGCGACTCCCCGAATGCGCAACATAGAAGGGAAACTAGATTGCGACATCGGTTGCTGCCAGGTTAGGTTAATCCATAAGCGGTCGCCACAATTGTCCGCGTGGGCTGGATATCTATCGATTCGAAAATGGAACTACGGTGGTTCAATACTCCTGGGTCCCGTATGATTCAACCAGCGAATTCACGATGTACCAGTGTCCTGATAACATTAATTCCGCAGATGTAGGACCAGAGTAATCCCACACAATTATTTATATGTTATTGTTTGAAGTTGTCATCATTTCAACAATCATTTACATCGATAATTTTCATACCACTTAATCCTTTCAGAAAATGTATTCCATACTTTTTTAAAATTTGTTTTAATTATGAAAATTTTCGAAAATAATAAGTAGCCGATATTTTTTATAGTGAAAATTTGAGATCTACTTCTAACTATGTAAAAGGCGTAATTTTTAATTTTTTGTTAAATTTTGACTCTTACGCATTACAAAATATATTTCTTTACAATAATGTAGCCATTTAATTGACACGAGAAATGTTGTCATCGAGAAGCGAAGAAATAATGACTTTCAGAAAAAATGTTGGGCAGTCATCTTGAATTTTTTCAGAATATCGAGTTCTAATTGTCACTACATGCTTTTTAATCAATAAATGTGCCCCTTGTAAGAATTTGACGAGATTTTGTTATTAATTGTTAAAATTGTAATTTTGGTTTGAATGTAGGGGTCCGCCATTTTGTACATATTTAAAAAAAAATTGTGTAGGTATACTTTTTCAACATAGTGTAAAGATCATAATTTTTTAGAGCCCAAGGATTGTGATCAAATATAAAAAAATTACCTGCATTTGAAATTGTTGGGTACTTTTCCCCATTATAATTGCATGAGAAACTTTGAGTGGGACGTGCACATACATTCTATATTATATTAGCACACATATATAATATTTCTCACTCGTCTACTTCTTCATTCTCCTATGTGCCGCGTCATAAGAAACCTCAGACTCTTGCTTCCAGCCTCCGGCTAACGCTGCAATCACACGATAGGAGCCACCTGTGCGCATGTGATCATCATGCTGTTTTTTGCAAAAACTATCCGAAAAAATTCAGTACTTTCTGGCACTTTCATCAAATTCCTGATCCCACTTCGCACATTCGTCTGCATTAAAGCACTTTGAATACCATTTAGAGACATGGAAGTCCTCGTTTTCGAGGTAGTTATTGCAAAAGTTACACTTCATAATGGCCCTTATCATTAATGTTATGCCCTTTTACTGTGTTATACTTCAAATATTTTCATATTTTTGTATTTAAAATTAAACGCCTAGTTCATACTTTCTCAGTAAAGATATTTCGTCTTGAGTTGGTCTTGGTTCGTGTTAAGTTCGTCTTTAATACGGTTATGTCTTGTTGGTACCCCGAGGCAAGGCTTAGAAGTCGTAGATGTAAGTCTTGAGTGTATAGCTCACGTTTCCGACGGAGGTTAAGAACAAGCCGAGGTGGACCGGCATTTAGACAAGAAGTGTAAGTCTA
>NC_046659.1:31915667-31918388 GCF_010883055.1 Belonocnema kinseyi | reverse complement strand
CCCGGATTAAGAAAGCACAAGAAAAAAACTTTCTTAAACAGCTCCTCGATAAGAGGATGCACGGTATCTTCAACAGAAATGTGAAGGATCAGTCAAAGTCTTGTGAGCTAACGTTTGCTTTCCTTAAATCGTCCGGATTGAAGTCTGGTACGGAGGGTTTCATTTTTGCATTCCAAGACGGTGTCATTTCCACCTTACCATATCGTCGCCACATTTTGAGTCAAGACATACCCGATGATAGCTGCAGGGCGTGCCATGCCCACCCCGAGCATTTAGCTCACATACTATCTAGTTGTCCAACTCACGCGGGAACGACCTACATTCAAAGGCACAATGCGGCACTAAGAGTGCTTTATTACCATCTCTGTCACTTCTACGACATTAACCTTAATATCGCTCCTCTAAATGCTTCTAGGGAAATTGAGTCAATTGTCGAGAATGGGAAGTGCCGCATATACTGGAACTTTATATTCTCGACCATTGTTTCTGTTGCTCACTCGAGACCTGACATGGTTCTTCTTGACTTCGAGAAGCGAACAATGTTCGTTATCGAATTTTCGGCACCAGCTGAGAAAAACATCATAACCAAGGAGAATGAAAAGAAAGAGAGGTATCGAGACCTTATAAGGGAGTTGCAACGATTGTACCCGGAATATTCTGTTAAATTGATCGTCCTTATCATCGGCGCTTTTGGAGGTGCCAAGCTTTCACTTGCTAATGGCCTAAAAAGCATCCCAGCGTGTCAACAATATGCTAGAACACTTGCGGGAAAAATGCAGAAAGCGGTTGTCCTTGAGTCGCTCCGTGTTCTTAGGGTGCACGAGGCTTTTGCTGGATCGTCGTATTGATTCCTTTACAGACTGTAACCACCCATCTCACATTCGTGAGACATGGTTGTGGCTAAAATTTTACCGCGATTTTGCTGGAAGCGGGTGCAATTTTCCAGATTAGCACCCGCTCCCGGCGAAATCCTGCGGTTGTCCTTATGCCAAATTTTTAATTATATATATATATATAAATAGTACATTTCATCACAAGGAGGATTAGTACCTATTAAACTCTACAAGGGATATGTAATGTTTTATTTGAAATCAGAATTTTATGATAAAATTTGGGTCGTATGGAAAGTGAGTAGTGATTTTAATACTATACTTGGTCTTGAAATCATACTACTGACGAGGCTGTCATCTGCTTGTTTGTGATTAGTAATCCCGTATGACGCCAAGTTAAAAAATAGTTGGGTCCAAGCTAAAATATTAATGTTTTAATAATAATTGCTCCTGTTTAACAAAACAATTCCATTTTTCATACCTTGCTTGAACGAGAAAGATATCTTATAGACTTCAAATGCAGCCATAATACGGTCTTATTACTGATATTATTCAATTATGTCACCATTACAAAATTGGGGATAACAACACGAAAGAGTGCAGGGACTCGATCGATGGTAGTGCAGAACTGAGTTCCGTTGTTCCCATTGTAGATACTTGATCTACCAGGCGGGTCTTAAGAAGCCAAGGGCCACCCACGAACCCAAATCACCCGCGACAGCGGCAAATAATGATCCTGATGAATCTGAAAATCACGCCCACCTTAGTCACGTGTCACTAATTCGAAGGTAGCGGATCGCAGATGTATTGCCCACCTCAAGTCGATAGTGATATGCGCCAAATTTGAGCCAGTAAATAAATGCGCCTACCCTTGCAGAGGTTATAGTGATACAGTTGCATGCATACTGGAGCCTGAAACATTAAAAATAGGCAGCATTACAAGTTTCAGGACAGGTCAGGTTAATTGATCTGTCGCAGTATTTAAGATACAATGCTTATTTGATCATCCAACTCCAGATGAACTTGAGCTATTTTGGACAAAGGCCATTTCGTAGGCAATATGTTCTCCCGTAGTACAAGAACAAGATCATTCACTTTCACATGAGGTGTCTGTTTTTGCCATTTACACAGAGTTTGCAACTTGTGCAGATATTTGTTAGATCTTCTCTTCTACAAGGTCTGGTACATTTGGATCAGAAGCTGTCATCGTTTTGACAGTGTCATTTTAGCCTCCACAATTAAAAGCTCAGGGACCATGTTCATCGAAGATCTGATAAGAAAATGCGCTGGATTCATGTGCACCAATTCACTCGCATCGACCGAAATAAATTGTATTGGTCGCGAATATTAACTGGCCTCTACCTGTATGAGAAACCTAGACATTTCTTCGCACGTGAGGGAAGTATAGCCGATTACCCTTCTTATATAGCGTTTTACTGAGCGAGCAGCTGCTTTCCATGGCCCACCGAAATGATGAGCTGACGTTGATTTGAGCTTCTACCCAAATCGGTGGTCAGCGAGATACCGAGCAAATGTCGATTCTGATTATACTGCAGAAAATTATTCGACTAGTTGTCGATCTGAGGCCACGAAAGTTATGCTGTTCTCACTATATAAGGTGCGACAAATTTCCGCGCCAAGCAAAGAATCTCTTAAAAGCGGTTATTAGAATCTCACTGCACTTATTTTGACAGTTCACATCTTTTTTGTTTAACTCTTATTTGGACAAAACAGATCCAGCTCGAAGGAAAAGTCCTACTTAAAAAGTAAAAATACAATTTTGTATACCATACAGTCTGTCAAGTTAAAGCGTGGGTAACTTTTTTGGTAAAATATTTTATTTACACGCATGTTTCTACATGGAATTACATTTGTCAAGGTGTCGAGCAAA
>NC_046659.1:31910957-31915567 GCF_010883055.1 Belonocnema kinseyi | reverse complement strand
GAAAGAGGGAGCTCTTCTTAATATTTTGACACCAAAATCATGTCGATACACCTTACCGACTGCGAGTAAAGCCACCCACGCTTTAAATTGACAGACTGTACTCGAAAGAACATAATATCTCAGAAACTCTTGATGTAGCCAGAACATAGATTCAATACCGATATTATTGAATTACGTAGCCGTTACAATATTGCAGATAACAGTGAAACAAAGGGTATTGACTCGAGCCATGTTATATAATGGAATATAATTATCCTGATGGATCCGAATAATAATAATTAACATGGAAGAAATTCAAATGAGATTAAAATAGAATTTAAAATCCTTTTTAACGTCTAATAATGAAGTTAATGTGCCTAATTCCGGAAAATAAAATGAAGAATCAAATGACCACATTTAGCCAACCATCATAAAATCTTCTTATTGCAATTTTAAAAAAAGATGAGAAATGTATAAAAAAAAAACAATTTCTTTTGTTTTGGAAAAATAAAAAAGGAAAGAAAAATGAGAAGGCAACCTACCAAATCCCCTTTCTCCTCTTTTTATTTCTTTCGACTTTTTTATTTTCATTATCATCAAATCACACTAAAAAACATTTGTAAAAAACGATCACCAACGTTTCGGCACTCATACAACAACCTTATGTAGGCAAAAAATATAAATAAATAAATAATTTAGCAGGCAAGAATAGCTCGGAACCACGATTCTTTTCGTCTGACACCCAATGATCAAGTGAGGGTCAATATGCGATCCCACCACAAACATACCTGAAATATCCGGTAAAGTTCGAAAGGCAAAAAAATTTTATAAACATACCTGAATTATCCAACATAAATACATCAGAAATAAATAAAGTAAAATAAAATCGAGATTTATAAAAAGTCAGTGTAAAATATAATTAATCATACTAACATAACTCTTGTTTAATTTGTCGAAATCTTTTTTCAAATCAATCGATAACTCCTTTTCTGTTTATTCTAAAGCACTTCCATACATTCTCTTTTTCTCTCATTACTTTAACTATGTAAAATTTCAACATTATCCCAATCGAAATCATGGTTAACATCAATAAATTTCTTTGTATGTGTGGCACAATCTTATAAAAGTTCCCTGAACGAGTATCACTTTTGTGTTCCTCTGTCCTAATATTAAAAAGTCTGTCAGTTTATCCCGCGTAAATATTAATAAAATTATAAATAATTACACATTTATGGCTTCTTACAATGTTGTACATATTTCTAATGAGCAAAAAGTTGGATTTGAATTTTTAAAAAAATTTCTTCTTGGAAAAATACAAAAGACTTTACGACAATCGAGGCGATTGCATCCTTTTTTTTAATCATGGTTTAGCGACTGTGTAAACTGCCTGAGTGAGAGAGGTCATATTAGATTGTAGCAGTAGCACCAGCAAAGTGCCACAGCAAAAACGTAAGAAGTTCGTTTTAAATTGTCACACCAACTCAGGAGGTAAATCCTTACCTATTGGCAAGGATGCTCACATGAAAGTTGGGTGAGGCGAACATACGACCGGTTCCAGCGAGACCACCTTTGCTGATAGCCGATAATTCCAACATGAGAACCAGGAGGTCAAAAATGCACCAAAAAGTCTTTTTTAGGATGGAAAAATTAGCTGAACCTCATACTGCTCTCTCTGATTATGTGCATGAAGATATCTGGAATATCAAGGCAACAAAATCCATCTTGTGGTAATCATAATGGGCTGTCTTAGAGGGAAAGAAGCTTCATTTCTTAATTAGCTTGAAAAAGATCCCGGCTTTCTAGCATCAGTCTCAGTCCATATCGAGCCGCATGCAGATGTCTGTTCTTTTGGGATCACTTCATCGGGTCCGCCAACACTGTTCCTAACATTGTACAAAGTTTGGTTGCTCTTAAAAGTATCCAGAGGTGAAATCTTCACTTTCAATTGTGCTGTCTGCCGCGTGAGGTCATTCGCGGCTAGAAACCTCACTCCAAGGAACAGTGTTGTACGAAGTCTCTTGTGTAACCTTCCAGTTCTTGTTTACCTTTTAGGATAGAAGAAGCAGAAACGGACGATGTACACGCTCCGGCTACGTCGAGATTTGTTGCTTTAAGGAACTATGATCGTAGTTTCTGGAGCCCACAAATTCTCGTACAGCCATTCGTAATTGTATACCTACAACATCATCGCAGGAGGTTTCAAACATCGTACTGGATTGACTTATAACATCCTAATCGCATCAGTCACTTGAGTTACTCCATGGTTATGATGTATAACCGGGTTCAACTGAGTAAAAGTTTTGAATAAAAAATAATAATAATAAATAATACTACATACTAATAGATCGTAGCTCTAAGGAAGATTTTAGAGGTGACTGTTGAAACCTCCAACGCTCGCGGCCGCTCTTAATTATATACCTACAACATCAGAGGAGGAGATTTTAAACGTCATATTAATTTAACTCGTAGCATTTTAATCTCATCAGTCACTTGACTTAGTCCGTGACTATGATATATAACCGGGTTCACTCGTGTAAAAGTTTTAAATAAAAAAATTAATAATTTTCGCTTTGGTCTTTGGGTCTTAGAGGAAAATATCAAGTTTTGTAGCATTAATACGTCATCCAGAGGTGGATGGCCTTATACAACCAGAGGCAGAGGTTCAAAAATCAAAAAAGCGACGAAAATGGACATACCATATGAACAGAGATTGATTTAAGCCGAAGGAATAGGTGATAGGGATAATGAACATCATGTACCGGAGCCATTGGAAACACATCCGGATATTAATAACGATGATTTGGATAGGGAAATCCCCCAAAAAAAACTACAGCACCTTGAAAGAAATTTTGGTCATGCTTTGCTAGAGTTCAGATATCTAGAACCAACACTAAGGCATTCTCTGCCCAAAATGAACATCACAAATGATCTGCGTGCACTAATAGCACATCTCGACAGCAAGGTTTCACCTATGTAATTAAACGTAACGGATCGTTACGCAGGTGATCGATGTGACAAAGCAGGTTTGAAAATGATATCCACATGGAGTTCGGACTAGACAAATGCAGAACAGTGCATTTAGTCAGAGGGGAATTAGGAACCGTAGAGTTAGATAACGAGTTCGAAAATTACATCAAGGCAATAGCTGCAGGCGATTCATATCAATATCTGGGTATTCTTGAATCGAAGGGAATTCAGCATACAATAGTTAAGACCAGCCTAACGACTGCCTTCACTACGAGACAACACATGTGCCATCCCTGTCCTTATTTACTCTTTCGAGCTCATCAAATGGTCTAACACCGACCTTGAAAAGTTAAACAGAATTTTTCGCGTCGAAATGACGAAGCACTCAACGCATCACAAAAATTCAGCGATCGAAAGGGTAGTTTCACCACGACATATAGGGGGTAGGGACGTTGTAGATATAAAAAAACTATGTAAGTCACAAATTATACGGATGTGAGACTATTTGAACAGCAAACAAAATAATGCGCTTTACAGCACTATCTGTAAAGTAGATCTTGAAAACACGTCCTTAAATTTGTCGACAGGTGGGACCTCGAATATCGGGCAGAAACCATAGAGCAATTAGAAATACAATGACGGCAGAAACCTATCCACGACGAACACCCCAAAACGTTAGATCAACATGTATTGGATTATGAGGCATCCAATATTTGGCTAAGAAAGGATCTTCTGTATCCAGAGACGGAAGGATTCTCCAAGATGACTCAGAGAAAATATACGCACAGACATAATGATGTAGGATCAATACGTGTGGATCAATAGACCTGACATCGTGATGCGAGAAAAAAAGGTGGAAGAGTCTACATCATCGACATTGCTTGTCCACTTTACCGAAATTTGCAGTCAAATCTTTTTTTCGAGATAATTTAAAATTTTTATTCTTTCATTCTAAAACTCTTTTTGTTGGCTTAATTTATGACGCTTGAGGACCTCACTTTGTATTACAATCTGAATATATAAACAGTTTTCGCGTATTCCATCATTCTCAAAATAACTCAAAATTTTTATTTTGAAAATCTTTCTACTATACTAATTTACTGTGCCCAAGGACCATCCTGGTCTGGATGACCTAGAAAATATTGTCCCTTTTCATGTAACTCTGCTTTACTGTGATAGTTCGGAGTGTTCGAGGATCTTTATCAAACAGTGAAAATTTGGTCAGTTCGCGCGTATCTCTTCACCATTTTCAATATAAATAAAAATTAAATTATTTATTTAATTTTAAATCATTTTATTGGGATTTTGTGAATATTTTTATAAGGTTAGTTAGAGTTTTTTTAAAATACCCTTCAGAAAAATCCCTAGAATGTAATTAGTTGTCACGCATCTATGAACGTTTTTGACATCAATAATATTTCAGATTTTTTAAATTTATAAAATCTACTTATTGCTTTAGATCAAAGTGACCGAGAATCATCCTCCTTTTTTAAAATGTTGTCAGTCCCCATCCCGCTGTTACCGTTTTTAAAATAACTAAAAATTTATATTTTTTTTGAGTGTTTAAATACGAGGGTGGATTGATAAGTTTCCGGCCTGACCAAGAAAAACAACGTTTTTAAGAATTTTTTTTTTTATTTCTCAACATAATCTCCTCCAAGGCT
>NC_046659.1:31903449-31910857 GCF_010883055.1 Belonocnema kinseyi | reverse complement strand
GCTACAAGCTATCTAAGGATGGTACTATAGAACGCCACTTCAAGGTAGGCCTAGTGGCGCCATCTCTTGGTCAGGCCGGAAACTTATCAATCCACCCTCGTAGTCCTTAAATGTTCGAGGACCATCCCCCTTTAGAAGATTCTGAAAACGTTGTCATTTTTTCGCTCGTCTCTTACCGTTTCCAAGATAACTACAATTTTTCTTTTTTTTTGTACTTCACAAATTTTTTATTGGATTGGTTCATGTAGGTTGAAAACAAACCCTTCTACAAAAACTTTAAAATTTGGGTCAAAGGCGATTCTCCAGATGCTGGGAAATATTTCGATATTCGATATGTATGGTCTTTTTAGTATAGGATGGTTAAGATGTTTTTTTATAATTAAGATATTTTTTGACTAAATGGAAATTTTTAGTGTGAAATAAAGGATCAGATAAAAGTATGGCAGAATCGGTTAAATTTGCATTCATTCCTACTTTATGTTGGATCGGATGGTTGGATGAAAAAATGTTAAATCTTCCTGTATAAGTTTCTTTTCTGAACCAATTAGTAATTACAAGATCATCATATTCTCTAATCAGTTATATATTTAAGAAGCTGATAGAGGTTTTTGCTTCAGTTTCAAAAATAAAATTTAATCTCCGGTGGCAGGAATTAAAAAGGGATAATAATAAATCTAACCTGTCTCTTGGTAAAATGTGGAAAGTATCATCGCCGTAACGGAAGTATATGGGAATAACAAATCGGCATTCTTGTAAAACATGTAACTCCACATCTGGCATTACCATCTCTGGCAGAATTTTTGAAATAGAAGACCCCATATGGGTATCAAAAGTTTGCCTGTAAAATTGATCCTGAAATCAAAAAATGTTGATTCCACTTAAAATATAATACCTTTTGTAAATTGATCCAAAGGAACTTAACTATTTTTACTCATAATTTCTATCTATCTTTGATTCCTTCCATGACTAGTTCAAGAGATATATAGTGAATAGAGATAAAACATCAGGAGAGGCCATAATATGATTATTAGGTATTTTAAAATTAGTTATTTTTTTCAAACGATAATGATTTTTACGTTATATTTATAAGCTGGTAAGGAGTCTGAAGTTATTACATTATCATCAGAGAAGGTATTAGATTTGTGTAAAATTGGAGCCTCCAGTTTTTGTCAAATGTCCAGGTTTGAGGGTCAATTTCGTTAGCCAGAAATTTTTGATAAAAATTCAAAAAGTGAGCACATTTCACTATTTTTTAGACAACTTTTTTCAAAATTTTCTGTAAGGATATTCATAGTACCCAAAAAGGAGAACAATTTATCCTAATGGCTTGAAAAAAAAATTTACCAGAGTTATAGCATTTACAAAATTCCAAAAAACACACGAAAATGAACATTTTAAGCCAAATAACGAACGATATAAAAAAATAAAAAATAAATTAAAATTTTGCTTTTTGAATGCCCTACAAGATTATCATAACAATTTTTTTATTTTTCTGGAAAAACCGAACATTAAAATTGTGATAGTATCAAAAAAATGGTAAATCAAAATAATATTATGCGGTCAAAGCATGCGAAATAAGTAAAAACATGACTCGAAAAAGATTGTGCATTTGAAAAAGATCTACAAACTTGCTTTCAATCGGTTTTTGATAGGATGCGTAGTTTCTCTTTTAATCGTAAAAAACATAATTAACAGTAAACAGATATCTGCCCGGTGCGTGGACACATTTTCATTTTAATGCTGTTTTTTATGATTAAGTGAAAAAAAACAGAACTGCCAAAACATTATTCATGACAAATTAATTCATCTTTACATTCTCATCAGAGAATTATGAAAATTGTGTAAAATTTACTCCCCCCCCCCCCAGTTGTTGTCAAATGTTTACGTCTTGAGACCCCCTGCATATGAAAAGCATGGTTTCACGAATGTATCTGGCTTTCGGTCTGTTTGTTTGTATGTCTTTCTGTTCGTTTAGGGAAGTTTTTTTTATAGTTTCTTTAGCACGATAGCTTTTGAAAGAATTGACAGATTCGATTGTCCTTTGGTAAACTCTTTAATATCTTAAAATTCAGGTCATGTTCTTTAGTCCGCTATTTTAGATAAAAATTCAAAAAGTGAGCGCAATTTGAATATTTTTGAGTCCACTTTTTTCAAGATTCAAAAATTCTCTGTACGGATATTCATAGTAGTTAAAGAGATGAGCAATTTATTCTTATATCTAATTTTTTATAAAACCAAAAATGATCAGTTTTAGCATTTAAAAAATTTAAAAAGAAACCAAAATTAACGTTTAAAGCCATATTACGTACGCTACTAACAAAAATCATGGAAAGAAAAATGTTGCTTTTGTATTTAGTAGCAAATTCAATTAACAAAGTCAGGATCCCTGATGTCTGAAATATAATTTGGAAGTAAAAATGGTAAGGTTGACGTATAGACCGTATGTGAAATGTTTAAATCGTAAAAATAAAATTAGAAATGAGTAAATTCAGTTTTTGAAAAAGCGGTAGAAGTCCCAATACAATTTTTAATTAAAAACTTTTTTTAGAGCATGCGCATTTTTTCAAATGAGATAAATGCAATAACGTCAGTTTCAATACCAATCCATAATATGAATTGTAATAATATACATTCATGGAAATGATATACAATTTGAGAGACATTCGAGTGCGAAGCGCGACATACGTGATGAGACTGTATTCGTATTAGCCGAAGGAGTTTTAACAAACGAGAATTCGAGTATCACCAAAGTACTATTATCGATGTTTTTATCTTCAGTTTGAAAAGTATGTGCACAAGTGTGAGGAATATACAAAGACCGAGCGCGGAGCTCGAGAAAAATACATTATCGAGCCCATTCTTTTATACCATTCTTATGGATCTTAGGGAGTCCATGTATTTTTGCGATATTAGTATTTACTATTAAAAGGTCTCTTTTTTTAATGCCAGGATGAAGAAATTTTTTTAAACTCCATTCGTCAATCAACTGAAAGTGTCTCATTAAAGTTTTTTCAAAGGATCGGAATCTACTTTCGCAACGTTTTTTCATCATTAAGACTGTGATCTTGACGCTTCATTACTACAGTCGTATTTCTTTTCCAGCCTTAGGTATCAAAATGTTCTTGTTACACTTGAGAAATCTATTTGTTAGTTAAAAATTTTTAGCAATAATTCTATCCGCTTAAGAGATGTGCCTTGGTTTTTTTTCTTTAAATAATCGGAAGTTAAGGAAAGAACTTTGTGTCTAAATTCGTTCTGAGAATTCTCCGGGATTTTGTGTATATTAGATTCTATGTCTGTAATAATTTCGAACATGTGCTGTCGTTTAATATTAACGAATTAGGAGATGAATTTTTCACATAGTCTTAAAAAATCGGATACAGGTACCGGAATATCAATATTAATGACGCTAAGAAGTGGAGATTTTTAAAATTGTGAATAGAGTTTTTGTTATTTTCAATCTTACAGGGTTTGATTGAAAAATAATGAGCGATCAGCCGAATCGGCTGGTGGGGGAAAATGATTGGTGGACCTTCCCCTTCCACTAGAAACCGGTCTCAGTTCGCTGGCAACAGCGGTGCAGTCAACATCGTTCCGCGCGTGAAAGCTGTTTTAAAAGTGTGTTAGGATTTTGCAGTGGCGAAAATGCAGTGATCGTTGGAGCAACGTTACTCGATCAAATTTTGCGTAAAGCTAAACAAAACAAGTACCGAAACCATTGGGCTACTCAAGGAGGCTTACGGGGACCAATCTCTGTCCATTGCCCAGGTTAAACGGTGGCACAAGTCGTTCAAGGAAGACCGGGAGGACGTCGAAGACGAACAGCGATCTGGAGGCCTTCGACGACGCAAACAGACGAAGATATGAACCGGGTTCGTGAATTTTTGAACATTGACCGTCGTGCTAGTCTACGTGAGATCAGTGAAGAGTGAAATTTAACTTATTACAATGTGCGGGAAATCGTGACCGGAAAACTTGAAATGCGCAAAGTGTGTGCCAAATTGGTTCCAAAGGTTTTGACTGATGAACAAAAGCAATTGCGTGTGGAAAAGAGTCGTGAAGTATTGGTAAGTGACGAACAGGATAATACCTTAGACAATTGTATCACAGGAGATGAAACCTGGTGCTTTGAGTACGATCCTGAGGGCAAGAGAGAGAGTGCGGAGTGGCACACGAGCCAGTCGCCACGACCCAAGAAGGCGCGCATGTCGAAATCCAAGGTCAAAACCATGCTGATCATCTTTTTCGATTCTCGAGGCATCATCCACAAAGAGTTTGTACCTCCAGGAAGCACTGTAAACGCGGCATTTCACAAAGAAGTGCTCCTTCGGCGGAAAAACCGCGTCGCCCGGGTTCGACCCGACCTCGTCAAAAATTGGACCCTTCATCACGACAATGCGCCGGCTAACACCGCCTTCCTCTGCACCTCTGCATTGGCCAAGATGGGGGTTCCGGTGCTTATCCACCCTCCCTACAGCCTAGACCTGTCCACTCCGGACTTCTTCTTGTTCCCGCGCCTGAAAAGAAAGCTGAAGGGGAGGCGTTTCGACTCCATCGAGGCGATCCACAAAACTGTGACAGCCGAATTGAACGCGATTCCGGCGGATGAATTTAAAAAATGTTTCCTACAGTGGAAGGACCGCTACCAGCGGTGTATTGACGCTCAAGGGTCCTATTTTGAAGAATATTAGTTGTATAAGCCAAAACGTTTAATAAAACTGCTTAAAAAAAATAAGGCTTATTACTTTTCAATCGAACCCTGTATGTTTGTTTAAAATTATCTTTTTAGAACCTTCTTCTGATTTTAAAGTTTAAATTCTCTTACATAACCTCTTATCGCTTTGTTTCAAATTTAAATTATTTTGAAATTCGACTACATTTTTCAACATAAGGGCAGGAAACGAAAGTGTTAGTTTGGTTCTTACTTTTTCAGAAATACGAGTTAAAAAGTTTAGGTGGTTATGAACATCTGTAATTTCTAATTTTATTATAGCTGTTGTTCTAATTTTTCAGTTAAAGTTATTAACTTACTTCTACATGACCTACTGTACAGGTGTGTTGATGTTGTCTTCGATGTTATGATTAAGACTTTGTGTGGTTATAAATTTTAGTGCCTGCATTCCATCAAAAATGTGTAGGCGTCGTTTCTATATTGTAAATATATTTTTATCAAAAACATTATGAAAAGATGCGTTGTTAAATATTAGTTGATGCATGTATATATGTAGAAAGGCTATCAAAGACGGAATGTTTTCTATTTTTTTCAACGTCTGGAAAAAAACACAGAATGTGAAAAATTAAATCATACTCCGACAGATCAGTTGCACTAGCCTCCCCTCTCTTAATTTTCGGGTAAAATTAACAAAGATAACATATTTTGGAGGGGCCTCAGTGCAACGTAGGTGTTAAATCTTCAACACTGATGTGCAATATAAATTTAAGGACATGAATTTATTCGTCTATAAATGCGCTAATATGCGCAATAAATTTGCTTCTTGAAAATTTTGAAAATTGTAGAAGATATGGAGGTAACAAAATTTCACAAATGATGACCAACAAAATAAAAAGGTTTCGATCCGCATTGATGAAGTAACTCTCCTATGGGGTTTCGAATGCGCTCATGTGCGCTACTTTCAAAATGAACAGAAAACCACAATCAAACCCCTCATTGCCACTTGTTACCGATCCATTATCTAATGATACGTGTGAACAGTCTAAATTGCACTATACAATTGTAGAAAAAGCTTTTTGTATAGAATTTCTAATGCGTAAATATGCGCCACTTTTGAAATTAACAGAAAATCATAATCAATCCCCTCATTACCACTTGTTACGATCTACTATCCAAAGCTACCTCCAAATAACCTAAATTGCAATACAAAAATTTTTAACGGCCTCTTTGGATAGAATTTCAAATGCAGCCATGGGCGCCACTTTTAAAATGAACAAAAAACCATAATCAATCCCCTCATTACCACTTGCTACCGATCCACTATCCGATGATATCTACAAATAACCCAAATTCTAATATAAAAATTTATAATGATTTCTTCGTATAGGATTTCAAATGCGCTCATATGCGCCACTTTCAAGATTAACAAAAAACCATAATCAACCCCCCATTACCACTTGCAACGATCCACTATCCGATTATATCTTTAAATAACTTAAATTGCAATATAAAAATGTATAATGATTTCTTTAGATAGGATTTAAATTCGCTAATATGAGCCACTTTCGAAATTGTCAAAAAACAATAACCAACGCACTCATTACCACATGTTACGATCCACTATCCGATGACATCACCAAATAACTTAAATTACAACGTAAAAATATATAACGGTATCTTCGGATAGGATTTCAAATTCGCTCATATGCGCCACTTCCGAGATGAACACGAAAAAATATAATTGCAATACAAAAATTTATAATTATTCTGTAGGATAGGATTTAAATGCGCTCATATGCGCTACTTTCGGAATTCACAAAAAATAATAACCAACCTTCTCATTACCGCTTGTTACGTTTCACTATCTGACGATATCTCCAAATAGCTTGAATTGCAACATAAAAATGTATAATGATCTCTTAGGATAGGATTTAAATGCGTTCATTTACGCCACCGTCGAAATTAACGAAAAAAAATAATCGACCTCTTCATTATTACTTGTTACGATCCACTATCCAATGATGTCTTCAAATAACTTAAATTGCAATATCAAAATTTATAATAATCTTTACAGATAAAATTTAAGTGCGCCCATATGCGCCACTTTCAAAATTAATAAAAAAAACCATAATCAACCCCCTCATTACCACTTGATACGATCCACTATCCAATGATATCTCCAAATAACTTAAATTGCAACTTAAAAATGTATAATTACCTCTTCCGATAGGATTTAAATGCGCTCATATGCACAACTTTCAAAGTTGACAAAAATGACAATCTACCTCCTCATTACCAATTGTTACGATCTACTATCTAATGATATCTCCAAATAACTTAAATCGCAATATAAAAATATATAATTATTTCTTCAGATAGGATTAAAATGCGCTCATATGTCTTGCAATTTATTCTATTCGGAGATGTCATTGGATATGATATCTTTGTTAATGATATCTTTGTTATGATATCTTTGTTAATTTGTTAGCGGAACACTTTTTAGTTGTGGCGCATTTGAGCACATATAAAGTTATGAAGGGTAGGTATGATGAATATGAAAAAATGTTATTAGTTTAGAAAAATGACGCCAGCCCCTCTCCCTATTTTGATCGCTGATAATACCGTCATCAATGTGGTGCAAAACTTTTTCTTTATAGTGCATACAAGCGCATTTGGAGATCTTCAAGATCATGTGATTTAAATTTAAATTTTTCAAATAAGCGGGGGTTAACGTGA
>NC_046659.1:31888396-31903439 GCF_010883055.1 Belonocnema kinseyi | reverse complement strand
CGAAGAACCTGATATAACGCATACAGTTTTGCGGCGCAAATATTTTTATGGGTCGCGCATTTGAACGCATTTAGGGCGCAATTCGGTGGTCTATATAAAACCCGAAAATTAAGAGTAGAGGAGGGCTGGTGTAACTGACCTTATTCAGACGCCTTCCAGGCCATTAGAAAGTTTTATTAAATTAATCTCCGGATAAAAAAACTTATGTTTACGTTTCGAGAGTGTTAATTTTGATTCGATTTGAACCGCTCTTTTTTTAATACTGAAACCGGAAATCATCCCAGACAGTGACCACGAAATGCCCGTACTGAGCGCCGTTTATAAATTAAAATCGTGGCGGAATATGATGCCTCTATTTGACTATGTATCACGCAATTATTTATAAAGATTTTATAAAATCAAAATGATCTATGACAGAAAAACTTGAATAACATTTTCATCATGATTTCTTTAGTAGAATCAATTGCTGATCGTTTTTTCGAAAAAAATGTTGGAAATTTTTTATTGATTTAAATAATTTTGTTAAAATAATGAAAAAAGTAACAGACAAAATTCAAAGATATTGTGTTTTCAATGCTGGTATACTTTGACAAATTTTTCGTAGACTTGAGTGGCGTGAAATCGTGGCCAGATATGATTCATCGATTTGTCATTGTACCACGAAGTTGTTTATAAGGATTTTACACTGACCTAATGAGCTCTGACAAAAAACGTCATATACATTTTTGTCGTGATTTTTCCCGCAGAATCGTTTGGTACTATTCGTGTTTGAAAAAAAAGGTTTTTTTCATTTCTCTATATTGTAATGGATGACCTTTTGGACTACTCTCACTTATTGCTGAATAAAACAAGTCGAGTACCATTTGGTGACTCGAATACTTTTTAAAGAACTTAAAACTAACTTATTCGGCATAACATTTTTGGCGACCGTGACAGGACAGTGTAAAACGATTCCTTTAAATGAGGATTTAAAAGGACACTGACTTTGACGAACCACTATTGAATTCTACGGAATTCACTTTCCAAAATTAATAATTGTACGGAATTATTGCAAGTAGAGTTTCAAAAACTTAGAAAAACTCCGGATCTTATCTAAGGAAAGATTCGTTAAAAATCAAGAAAAACTGGATGGGTAAAATCATTTGCTGAATTAAGTAGGTACTATCCAACGTAAACCCAAACAAAAAATTTTTGAACGAGGCCCGCAATCAGGCGGAAGGCTCATCTGCGCAGCAGCGTTGGACTTTTAAGAATTAACTACAAGAACTTCACAGAAAGCAAATCAACACCAATCTTTGAGAGTATGCATATGTATACACTCTAGTAATACTTAAACTGATAAGAGAATAAATCCCCTCTGCGGACTGCGGAAGGCGACGGAGATAGAATCAAAGTTAATTCTATCTCCGGTGGGGTAAAGTTTATCAGTTTACGTCGAGATAGTCCTAGAACTACAGACATTTCACCTTTAACAAAATCATTGCGGTACTTTGGTATGGCCGATTAGTTTGTAACAACTAGTCGACGAATATCAAAGTAGTAAGCACACCACAAAAATCGCGATACTAAAACACCCTTCACAAAGTACAAATAAAATGAAGCACACACTAGTTTGGCTACACAATTGTAAGGACCCTACATCGAAATTGTCAAGGTGGAGAATCAAACTAGAAGAGTATAAATATGAAATCCAATATGTAAAGGGGAAGGAAAATAAAGCAGCTGATTGTTTGTCCAGATTATTTCCAATTACTCAAAAAGATTTATTAGAGCAAGCTCTAGAAGAAATTGATATCGAAAAGATTGAAAACGAACTTCCTGATATAGAATCATTTGACACACCTATTAGAGGCTTAAATACATCAGAACCGGCAACAGTTACTAAACCTATTAAAATTAGCGAAGTTAAATTAGAGGGAGAAAATCAAAATACCCCACAGAAGGATAAGAGAACCCTCAGTAGAAAACACAGATTCATCATTAGACGTCCCAGAACCAACTCTAGACGAACAAAGGGAAGATCTCGCAGAAGATAAATTATATAAAGATTTCTTAGAGTGGAGATTAAATCCAGTAACAGGAACAGTTAAAGTTATACTTAACTCTGTAGGAAAACTTTGGACATACATAAAAAAGGAAGAAATGCCATCCTTTAATGAAGAAGAATGGCTGAGAAAATTAGGGTGGATAATTGATGAAATCAAATACAGAAAACTTACTTTAGTGAGATTAGCTTTTGGAGACCCTTTATTCACACCAATAGAACAAGAAACAATTCAAGACATGATAGAATACCTTTCTAACAACTATCGATAATCCAGTTTCCACCTATATTTCTCGAACACTAGAGAACTTATAAAAGAAGAGAAAAGAAGTATAATAATTGAAACCCATTCAACACATTTAGGAGAGAAAAACACAATAGATAGAGCCGAAAAATTAGGGTCTTGGATAGGAATGGATAATGACATAATAAAATATGTTAAATCTTGCCCTATCTGCCAATTACAAAAAACTACTAGAATTACAAATCAAGCTAGTAGTATAATACCAGACATCCCTACTAAACCTAACGAAAAAATCGCATTAGATATTTTTGGACCCTTACTAGAAACTACTAAAGGGAACAAATATATATTAAGCCTACAAGATCGATTCACACGGTATACAATATTAATACCATTAGAAAATGAAACTACAGAATCAATTATTAATAATTTAATTGACCACTACATCTATATATTTGGAGCCCCCAAAACAATCCTAACGGACCAAGGTCAAAATTTTCTATCCGAGCTTATGCAACAATTTAAGGAAGCACTGAGAATTCAACATGTAAAAACAACTGCATTTCACCCCCAATCTAACGGTAATATTGAGCGTATGCACTCTATACTAAAAAACCTCATCAAAATTTCTATTGCTGAAAACAATAAAGAATGGTATGATAATTTGGAATATATTAATTTCCCGATTAATACTCTGAAACATAATACCCTTGGAATATTACCTTTTGAAGCCACCTTTGGAAGAGAAACTAATATCCCTTCGACAATTAATCCCTCTCCAAATCTGACGTACTATGACTTAGTCAAAAATGGAAATTCAAGCACAAACAAATCTTGAAAAGAATTAAAGAAAGAATTGAAATTGAGCAGCAAAAACTAAGAAATCATTAGAAGAAAAAATAATTAGGAAACATCCAGTTTATAAAGAAAAGGATTGGGTTAAATGGAAAAATAATTCAAAACAAAATAAGCTAGACCCAAGTTGGAAAGTTCCCGGGAAAATACTAGAAATATTAGAAAATAATAAGCTCAAAATTAGATATGACAATAAAATCTTAAGGCTACACATAGACCAATGCATGCCTTATTTTTTAGATGGCGCTGGTATTAATAACTCTACTGATAACTTTGATAACGACAACGAAAGCTAACTATTCAATAGAAGAATTAAAAGGGAATTTATAGATAGAAGTAATTAATAAAGTACATTTATATAACGAGGAATGGAGACTAATAATAGGGATAAATTTAACAACAACTGAAGATAGAATAGAAGCAATAGATCATACCATAGTGACAGCTGAACGAGCATGTGGAGTATCCTGTGCACCTGAAGAAGACTTGAGATTAAATAAAGGAAGGTATAATAGATTAACTTGAAAAATTTCAATTTTACATAAACTTTTAGGAAAAAAAACACAAAAAAGAGGATTAGCAAATTTTGTTCGAGATATTTCTAAAACATTATTTGGAATTATTTTTGAATCCGATTTAAATCAAATTAATTTTGAATTTGATAAATTATATAATGATAATAAAAAGATAGCATCTATATTGACCAGTCACACAAAAATTCTTAAACTTATATTAGATTCCTTCTCAACAGAATTTTCAAAAATAAAGAAAAAAAATGGAAAAGAATTAGGAACAGCTCAAAAATTAAGTCTAACTGTAAATAACAATAAAAAGATAATTTTGTCAATACCAAACTGATCCTAATTACTCTTTTAATCGATGAATTAAATGAAGATTTTGACACAGCTATAAATTCCATCAATGATGGGAAACACGGGATAGTACACCCCCAAATTTTAACACCAGAAATTCTAAAAAGTACTTTAGAAGGATTTGAAAAACATCATAGGACTAGATATCACTTTGATAACAAAGAAGAAAATTATCAACATATCCTTGATATTAGTTCACTTTCGGTAGCAATAATTCAAGGATTCTTTACTTATATCTTAGATATACCCGTCCTAGAGAAAGAAGAAGGATCCTTGCAAAAAATTATTCCTATTCCATAAAAGAAAGCTAACCTTTACCTATCTATTATACCTGACAACGAACTAGTTATCAAATATAGAGATCCTTATGTTCCGACAGATAAACAACTGACCATTGTAAATCAATAGCGAACTATTTGATCTGTAAGCGAAACCAACCTAATCTTAAGTTAATTGAAAGTCACACTTGCGAATCAAGTCTTTTTAAAAGATAAGCGGAGATAAATTGTAATCAATCCCCATATTTACTACATAAAAAACTTTTATACCAATTTCCGACGGATATATTATAATTCGGCTCAAAACAATGAATTTAGACGTAAGCTGTGACCAAAATATAACAACTATAGAAATAGTTAAACCTATTAAAAAAGGGAACAGTTGTAAATTATATAACAATTATGATCAATTGAGTTCACCAAAACATTTAGAAGAAAAACAAATTTATTGGATTAATGTAACGTACGATATTAAATATAACGATCAAGACCTTAAGAATTTGGAAAAGAAACTAATTCAGCTTCCTAAACAGATAGATAATAATGTATTGAAACAAGCTCGACTAAGCCTTGATGATACTGAAAATACATTGCAAACTATAGCTACTCATAGACGTTTAAAAACTTGGAAAGAGAATGGAATAGAATGGTTACAATATTTAGGATATTCAGCCCTAGCTGTAAGCACTTTTTTTATTATATAAAATCGGAATTTTCAAAGTCATATCAAACATCATTCAGAAAAAATTATGTTTATCCTGCGTTAAAACAAAAGTTCAAAGTCCTACTCATATTATAACATACACCCCAAGTATACAACCTCTGTTAGATAATAGAGAAATTAAAACTCGAAAAGTAACATTTTAAAAGTTTAGGGACTAAACTTTGTCTAAAAAGGGGGTTTTAATGGCTGTCCTTTTGGACTACTCCCACTTATAAATTTGGGCATTTTTAGGTCACTGGCTATGATGATTTCTGGTCGTTTTTCAGTTTAGGCAGCGTTCTGACAAATCGAAACCTATTTCTCGCTGTGTTTTTTAAAACTACAAATATTCACAAGTATTAAAAAAAGAGTGGTTCAAATCAGATAAAAATTTACACTACACACAAGTTATCAATACTTCAATCCAGAATCGGCCACTGTGCAACATCGGTATCGACTCCGAAAATTACGCAGAAAACGAGGTCGGAAACGTCACCGTAAACGAGGTCGGAAACGACACTGGAAACGACGCCGGAAACCAGATTGGAATTTGGGACCGAATACGACGTTGTTTCCGGCGTCGTTTACGATTTCGGTTCCGGTGTGAAATTTTTTTTTACTATGTACTTATAAATATAATACACTGAAAAAAACAGATTAGTTGTACCAAACCATTTGTTCGTCATATTTGTTTATTTATAAACAAATTTAAACTCTATTTTAAAAACCAAGTTACTCATGCGAGTACCTCTGTTTTATAAAAGAATCTTTGCACAGCTCAGACTATCAAATATACATGTTTGCCGAAATCTGATTGACCGTGGAAAGTATGTTTTTAATATAAATGAGAGATGTAGGATTTGCCACCTCGATAATGAGATTTTGTACCACATTTTATCTGATTGCCCGGCTTGTCAGCACTTATTTGAGTCTAAGTTTCCTATCAAGCCTACAGATGTACACCCCTCCGATAAATGGTTAGCTGTATTGTCTTCCGTTCACCCTGCCACTGTTAGAAAATTTGTTAACTTAATTTTGAAGATTATCAGCGAGCGTTGGAGATCATTAGGTAGCTTATAATAGTTTTAACCTAGTATTCATGTATGTGTATGCGTCTGGCTATATGAGATTTATGTTTTTAGATAGCCATACGAAACTTTCCTTGTATGTACCGAATGGTCTATAGACAAGTGTAAATAAATAAATAGGAGTTCCGAATTGGAAAATTCTCGTCAATTTACAATCTTACAGAATTTGAGAATTGCCGACAGAAAATTTCCAAATTATACAATATCCGGGCTAGACAACTTCCTAATTTCAACAATTGAAAAATAGTTTGATAAAAAAATTTTTTTTGATAGAATAATAAAATACTTATACCAAAGAAAAAACTTTTTTAATGTTTAAAGTTTCTAAAAATTATTGTTAGAATTTAAAATAACAATAATTGAACAAATGTATTTTTTAATAAAAAATGATGTTTGAAAATGTGCATTGTATTTTTGTATATTACAGAAAACTTTCGCAAAAATAAATAATTATTTTAAGAAATGAAAATAAAAATCGCGTTAAGTTAGTCTGAATTGAATCCTCTAAAGTTTGATTCAATTGAAGCTCGTGTGTTTTTAAATTTATGTTTGTATCACAATTTCATACAATTATTGTTATTTTAAATTAAAACAATAATTTAACAAAATAAAACATTAAACAAAATTTCTATGATAAAAATATTTGATTATTGCATTTGTAATAAATAAATAATAATAACCACAAAACTGTTTTCTAAATTTCTGCAATTCGGGAATTTTCTAGTTTGTATATTTTTTCATGAGACAGTATTCGGCCTGGAGTTTTATTATTCGGGAATTTTCAAATTCGATAATATTGTAAACTGTCCAGAATTTTATTATTCTAGAAATTTTAAATTCGGGATTTTCAGGTTTCAGAATTTTATAATTTCGGGAAGTTTACAGTGTCGAAAATATTTCAAACATTTTTAAAAATTTATAAGATTTATGGGATTTATAAGATATGAACGTGAAATTCCGTTCGTCTAATTTTGTTTGCCAATGCGACACGTAATCTGGCTTGGAACTGCCATCTTAACATCTAAAAACCGAAAGAACAATTTTCGTATCACTTGGAATTATAATTATATTTTTATAAAAGTCTAAAAAAATCCATAGAAATTGCAGACCATAAAAATAAACATTAAAAATAAATAAAATTAAAGAACTATATATAGACAATATATAGAATGAAAATTATAAGTAATAATTTTAGAAATATTGGAAAATATATGAAACCGTAATATAAATTATTCATCGACTTTTATTTGTGGTATTTATTAAAATAACCATGTTTTGCAAAGTTATAACTTATAAATGTGAAAATGTTTTAATTGGGAATTTACTAAATTTACTTTCAGTCCAAATGGTTCTTGTCCGAGCTAAGTAACCATTAGTGTGCCTCGAGGGACCTACTGAGAGTTGATTACTGCGCTCCAAGTGGCTGTTGTCGATGGGTGCTATAGCTGGGGAGCGGTGGGTATAGGGGAACTGACCATTTTCGCCGGGCGGGCCGTCTATATTTATCGCGGGTAACTAAGCCCGCAGCGCATCTACGTTTATAATATCTTTGATCAACAATTTTGGACAAGAAATTCCGTTTTATCCATAGAAAAAATAATGTTATTAAGAAAGAAATGGTTCTGAAACATTTTATTGAAATTTGTTTAAATTTAATTTGTTCATTTTTTATTATATTTTTTATGATTAAAATTGAAAATACACATCCTAGCGTACGGTGGTTCTAAACGAATTAGTAGAAATAATTTAGGCGAAAAATTTGCTTACATCAAATGTTATTTCAGCGTCTGTCCTGTTTCAAAAAGTAAATTCTTTTATTTTTAATTTATTTTGAGCACAAGATTTTTAAACAACTAAAGTAGATATATTTTGGTTAAATAACTTTTGCCTTTTAATTTTTTTCCTGTTATTTTTCTAGAAAAAATTTATTTTCAATCTTAATTTTTTCGAATTAAAACATGCATTCTGATTTATTTCTTGTTTATGTACTCGTCCTATCTAACAATGATCATTAACACGTGTGTACATCATTTTTAGTGAACAACTTCTACGTATGACTTTTTTTCCGTCTCCTATTATTACCGAAAAAATAATGATACTTCTTCGAATGTTATTTTTTACGATTGAAACAAAAGCTACGTGTCCTATGAAAAAGTTCTTTCCGGCAATGGATGGGTTTTACCTTCTTTGGATGAGCAACTTTCGTCTATTAATTTTTTTCACACGTTCTGTCGCTTGTCCCAAAATTTGATTTAAAAAAATTTAAATCCTTTTTATGAATAAAGCAAAAACAATCGGTCATAGGAAAAAGTAATTCATAAGGAATTGGTCGATCTTTTTTGGATGCACATTTTTTGTTCAATCATCTTTTCTGTTATTTTGCAGAGTTAAACGGCAAAATAGAATTTTTTATTTTTCATGCAAGGCTCACCCTGCTCCCCCAACCCCGCTGTTTTATTAGGTCCTGAAAAATCCTCGAGGCAAGAAATAGAGTTTTAGTCCAGGGAATGAAGGATTTTTTCACCGAAAAATTTTAGAATGAAACGAGGTATGCCATGATGTATTGTTCATTCTTGGGATGAAGGCCTATATGTTTGCAGGCAGAAATCTTTGGTGATAACGAATTGCATAATGTTCAAAGTTAGGGGAATCAGATGTTTGGGAGATCGCGATCAACGTATTGATTTGCGACCAAACAAGTTAAATCATTAATTAAATATGTTGAGAAGATCTTTCATTTGGTAGATCGCACATTGAGATTGCTTGATTTGCTCCCTAAAAAAGTAATCAAAACCGGAAAAATGGCCTTTTGCAAAATCTAGTTATTTTTGCGAATAGTACCTGCACATCCATTACACTCTCTGGAAAGGTGTGTTTTATGGAGCTGATAGTATATGAAAAATTTGAGCTCAAAATAATAAATAGTTTTCGAGAAAAGCTATTTCTTATTAAAAAAAGGTACTGTTCTTTTGGTAGGATTATTTTTTTCGTAGCCATTTTGGAAAATCCATAAAAGCGGGCAAATTTTAATCCAAAAAAGTTATAGTGTAACGTACGGTTAGCTGCTCATTGATTTTTGAGAATTAAGTATGTTAAAAATGGCTGCAAAAGAATAGTACGTTTTTGTCTCTGAAACAAATGGAATAACTTTTGTAATTATTATCATAAATAGTCGGAATTACCGTGAATGTCAACTTACAACTTGCACATGATTTTAAGTTTGGATTATTTTCTGTACGTTATTTGGGGATGGAGTAAATGTCTTTTACATTCTCATCCTGATGAGAAGCTATTGATTTTATGTAAAATTTTACTTCGTCGATTTTCATCAAATCTCCACGTTTTGAGATCCACTGAGTCAGAAAAAATGATTTTTACGAAGGTGTTTGTCTGTCTGTCCGTCTGTATGTCTGAGTTCTGTAGTCTGTAGTCTGTAGTCTGCAAGCACGATAACTTTCGAAAAATTGATCAGATTGGATTGTGCTTTGGCACACTTTTTTAAGGCCTAAAAAAAAGAAGTTCGTAAACCAACTATTTTGGATCAAAATTCAAAAAGTGAGTACATTTTCAAAATTTTTGAAACCTCATTTTTTCAAAATTTCAAAATTCTATCTACAGTTATTCATAGTACTCAGAAACTCAAACAATTTATCCTAATGAAATTTTTCTATAGAAAGAAAATTATCAGAGTTAGCGCATTTTCGAAATAAAAAAAAACTAAAATGAACATTTAAAGGCAAACAACGCATGATTCGAAAAAACGTCAAGAGAAGGAAAACATTGATTTTTGAAATACCTACACGATTATCATAATAACTTTTTTAATTCGGTTGATTTCGATAGGACGCTTAGTTTTTGTTTTTAGTCGTAAAAAACAACATTAAAAAAAATTGGACTAACGACACACGCTACGAAAAAAATGAGACAAAACTTGTTTATCCAAAAAAGAGCTGTCATTTTTGATAGGACACGTAGTTTTTGCTTTATTCGCAAAAAATAACATTCAAAATAACAATATCAAATCTTGTTGAAAAGACGACAAAAGTACAAACTTTAATTAACAGACAAAAGTTGACAGTCTAAAAATATCTATAAATTTATTATTAACCATTTTTCTACGACGAGTAGATTTTCTTTCAATCGTAAAAAATAAGATTAACAATAAAAAATAAGAACAAGGAAATAAGAATTAATATAATTCAATTTTTATGCATATTATGAAATGTAATGCTATACATTGATTAAAATAATACATGTTTCAACGCAGCTTAGAATACAATTTAAAGCAAAATACAAAACAAGTATTAAAATAATCATGATAAATACAATTTATGCTTCATTTGCAATGTCTGAATAAGCAATCCCAGGCAGATTTACATCACAAATTTATTAAATTTGATATAAAATTGTTATGTATAATGTAGAAAAGTTGACTTTTTGGACAGAATAGAGTGCGGAGCACGAGATACGCGATGAGAATGTGTTCGTTAATGCCGAAAGAGCTTTAACAAAAGAGAGTTTACAATCACAAAATTACAGTCGTCGATTCGTCAACCTTTGATTTTAAAAGGTTTGTGCACGAATGCGGCAGAAATGCAAAGACCGAGCGCGGAGTGCGATAGCCATCAGTCGCGTGCCGTAGGTGCGCTCAAACTCTCGAGATAATCTCTTTTAACAAAAGAGAATTCATAATTAGGAAATTACACTAGTGGATGTTTTGAGTCTTAATTTTAAAATGTTTGCGCAAGAATGTGGGAAAATATAGAGACGGAGCGCGTAGAGCGAGATAAACACATAATCGAGCGCGAAGCGCGAGAACCAACAGTCGCGCGCCCTAGGCGCGCTCAACCTCGCGAGCTAAGCGAGCCGCGCATTGGCGCGTGATGAGGTATGTACCTGCTTAGCGGGCAGATTTTTTTTATAACGATTATTGCAGTCGTAATTTTCAAGGTATACATCTGAAATTGGTAAATATTATTAAGTAGATAGTGATACTGATTGTAGTTAAATTGTCAAAAACATCAGTGGCGGAAATACTGTTGAGAATAGCGGTTTATTCACGACCAAACGTGATCGCAGTGTGTGGCGTGGGAAAAGCTCCTTCCGCATATAATCCAAGAGGTAACTACATAAAGCAGCCTCGATTCAGTGCCCAATATCAAAGCCCCAAAGTTGTAAGAAAAACATTAATACATCATCAAATGGAGACTCTACCAGTCTGCAACTTTTGCGTATGAAAATAGGAGCCGGTTTACCAAGATGTAAAATTTGCAAAAAAATCAATAAGGTAGCCACGTCAAATTTGTTTAAAAACATTCTTCAGGTTTCAACTAAAAGCGATGAAGCAATGGCACATGTTTAGTCGTTTGGAAAACCCTTGACAGAAGCGAATGAAAAGTTCCGGACCCCCCCCCCCCAATTTATACGGTTCGCGCGCCCAGCTATTATCCCGACATTCTTCAGACCTTAACTAAGAGCTGTATGTAATGGCAAAACTGTAGCATAATGGAAAATCCTCGGCAGAAGTAATTTAGTGGAAAATTTCAACTCAATTATGAATACATAATTGTTCGCTAAATTCGTATGTTGCAGCAATCTTTGTATATGCCATTAAGTGGCAAATGTTATTTTTCATATCATCCTTATGTAAAATATCTTGTTTCTTTTTGCCGACAACTTTGTTTTGCGATTACTGTTTCAACGGATAATCAGCTAGTTTTTCTGACGCACGCCAATTTATGTCCGATTGAATTAAATATGATAATTTCAAAGTGCACATTTCATTTGTTAACATATACTAAGGACATTTTTCTAGGTATCTTTTTTGAACCACCCTATTATGTATACAATCCATTATTCATAATTTCAGTATAAATAAATTCTATACATTTTAAACAATTCGCCATGCTAACGCAGCAATGTTTCACAAATAAAATTTTAATTATAACAAATGTCGCCTTGTGATGATTATTTCTAAAATTTAGAAAATTAATAGGCTCGACTCTAGATCCTGCATGAAAAAGTACGGAAACGTTCGCCGGCGGTTTGCCATTATAGAACTAGTACAAGGCAGCATTGTGAAGCGTTACCAGCCAGTATTGGCCGAGTATAGACGCCCAGTACTGCGACTCCAGCAATCTATCCTGGGCTAGCACTGCGACATTGGTGTATTTTCATTGGTGTATGTGGTATGCCTGGATTCGTAAGTAAATAAATTGATAGGAATATTTGGAAAATTTTAATTATTGATATTGATATTGAAAACATACTCGGTTAAAGTTTCCTTACTTTTAAAGACTAATTTCACGGTTTGTAACGATTATTTAACAATCAAAAAATAATATTCTTATAAAAAAATACCTTTTCTAGTAGAATGAGAAATTGCAATCCAAATTTGTACTTGATATCAAGTATATTTCGAAATAATCTCCACCATATGTTTCGATCAGACGAAAATTGAAAAAGAGCATTTTCAACGTCTCAAACTTTATTTCGACGCCTTACGATTAGTTAATGAAAAACTTTGTTAACAATTATTACTTGTGCGGTATCTTTGGATTCGTGACAGAGTCAGGCAGATAACTTCAAGGGTCTTTTGTCCACAGGCATGTCAAAGTACAGAAATTTTTTATTTTTTCAACTAGCGATTTGAAAATAGCATTATGAGCATCTACGAATTTTTCCGATTCCAGTGATATATTATTTGCCTAGAAAAGTTAAAAATTTGAAGGATTTTAATATCAAAAAACATCAGCTTTACATTCAATTTAATACTAAATTCTTCTAAAATTTTCAATCTTTGTAGACAAATTACATGTCTTTGGAATCAGAAAAATACACAGATCCCAAATATATTACTTTTAAGTCACTGATTGCAAAATTACGAATTTTGTAGTCTCACATTTTTTCCCCATTTTCTAACAAAAGACCCCTGAGGAAAGGAGTGGTCTGGCCAAGCTCGCAGGTACTGCCCTGCAAGTAGATCGTAGGGCAGCCAGGGCAGGTTATCCTGCCCTCGGCAAGAGCGTGCCGACCACTGTCCTAATGATGACTTTCTCCCAGGTAATTTTTTTCAAACTTTTTTTAATACGTACCCTTTTTTCTAAAAATATTCCAACTATGATTGGCTGTCCAAATTTTTTTCTCACTATCAAGCTCCACCCTTTTGTGCGTGATCACCATATTTATGTCTCGCTCGCACACTCAACTCAGAGTTACCATGCTATTACACAGCCCTCTTAAGGCATGATGTAAAGAAAATATGTAGGAATATGAATCATGCATTTATTAACCCCATTGTGATTTCGGCTACAGGCAATGTGCACGCAAGATGCACTGAACATCTTGAACATTTAGGAAGCAGTAGGGTATTGGCAGCAGCTCAGAAGGCAGTTTTATTAAACACCCGTTGCATTGGAAGACACTTTCTTGACCATCGGGAAGCGAGTGACTAAAAATCCGTAGAGAGGCAAATTATAGCTCTAAGAGAGCATCCAGAGGTGACTGTCGTCACCTCCAACGCTCATGGCCGCTCGTAACTGCATACCGACAAGATCATCACATAAGGTTTCAAGCATCGTATTAAATTAACTTATAACATTTCAATCTCAACAGTCATTTGACTCAGTGATCCCAGATCTGAAACGAGACGTGGTCCAATACTATCACAAGTCTATGTCCGTGTGAATATAGAAGGAGACGATGTAAATGACTGGGTTGCGCGCGCAACCCATTTCTCCTCTTCTGAATTTGAAAACTCGAAGGTGCACGATTGCCGGTCGGAACACTTCGGCGGTTCTATTTATATTTCCATCTGCTTTGAAATAAAATGAAGAGATTGAGATTTTAATATTTCCAGATTTCGATGCTGGCGATTATCATGATTTATTTACTTCGCGCGCCTCTTTATATGCGTATATTGTGAGGTTACGTTATTTCAAGCATAAAATATAAATTATAATGTAAGAAATTTAAATTAGATTAAAATCCAAATTAAAAATCCTACTTAACGTCCAATAATCAAATTGATGCAAACTCCTATTAAAAACAAGAATCCAACGACCAAACCCGGATCACCAAGAACAAACAAGAACATAAAATTCTATTGTAATCTGAAAAAAAAAAAAATTCAGTCAAAAATAACAAAGAGGAAAGAAAAATGAGAAGGCAGCCACACACATGCCCTTCCTTCTCTTTTTCTTTCTTTCGTCTTTTTTATTTTTATGATCATCCAATTACAATAAAATAACATTAAAATGCAAATTGAAAATAAATAAAATTGCATTACCGACGTTTCGGTAAAAATTTAAATGGTAGAAATTGACGGCACCCACGAACAGGTGCTCTCTCTTTAATACCTGAGAATCGAATGAGGGTCACTTACATCAGAAATAGAGAAAGTAAAAGAAAAACAGAATTCATGAAACAGCCTTGTTAAATGTAATTAATCATATTAGCATAACTTTTGTTCAACTTTTCCAAACCGGTTTTTAAATTAATAGATAACTTTTTTTGTTTTTTTAATATAAAGCATTTCCATGAATTCCCTCTTTCTCTCATTACTTTCACTATGCAAAATTTGAACATTATCTCAGTCATGGTCAACATCAACAAATGCCTTTGTATGTCTGGCAAGAACACTCTTGTAACAGCGTCTCAAACAAACATCACTTTTGTCCTCCTCTATCCTAGTCTTAAGAAATCTGCCAGTCTGTCCCACATAATTCAGCTTACAGATCCTGAAAGTGATCTTATAAATAACACCACCCTTTCTACAATTATCAAAAAGGATCCTTGCAAAAATTTGTCACTGAATCCATTTTGAATGGTATACGGAAAATAGTATGAATTAAAAATTTTGTTAAGATTTGTTCAATAGTTTTAGAAATTTGTCGTCCGGATTTGGCCGTTGGATTCTTGTTATTAACAGGAGTTTGTATCATATAAATTATATAAATAT
>NC_046659.1:31872749-31888296 GCF_010883055.1 Belonocnema kinseyi | reverse complement strand
GATGTATTACAACATATTGCAGTTTCATCAAAATCGGTGAGGGACACCTGGGATAGTTTCCTTGTAAGAGTTGAACTACTTTGTGAAAAAATACGTTTTTTTTAACAAGGTTTTATAATTATGGTTGAAAATTTAATTATTTGGTTAAAAGTTGAACTCTTTGATTAGAAACTCATATTTTTCGCTTAAAAAATTCAACTTTTTGTAGATAATTCGTCTTTTTGACTTTAAAATTAAATATTTTCTTTGAAAATTCATGCACTTTGTATAAAATTTGTCTTCTTTTGTAGATCATTAATTTTCTTGGTCGAAAATTCATCTTATTGGTTGAAAATTTAACAAATTTTATTTATTATAGAACATTAATCTTTTGGTCAAAAATTCACCTTTTCCTTTGAAAATTTAACAATTTTGTTGAAAAATCGTTTTTTTTCTTGTTCAATTCGATTTTTTATCACAGTTTTTATCTGGAAATTGAACTATTCCATTTTTGTTGAAACTTTATCCTGTACATTGTATTAGTTAAAACAACAATTATTTCATAGAAAATTAATTAATTTATTTTCGATTATGATTTATTTTTAATTGAAAGAATGTTAAAATCAAATGTATTAAATTAAATTTAAGGTATTAAAATTTGAACAATAATTGATTTTACAAGATGATGCTGAATCCGTTCAAAATTAAAGAATTAATCGATATTAGTTTACAAAATTATTTTCAATTATGACTTTAAATATTATTTAAGTTTAAAAATTTTTTATTTTGAACCCATTCAATTCGAAATTTTTTAATTAAAAAATAAAATTTCGCAAATTATCAGCAATATTTGACCGTTCACTTAAAACAATTCATTACAAACAACTGTTAAAAACTATACAAATGTGAACAGAATGGTTCGAAATAGAAAGCCTTGAATTGTTAAATTAGTAATAAGCTAAATTTTCGGTATGGACGCTACAATTTTAATTTGAAAAAAGATTCAAAATTAATTTAAAACTTGAAATTATTTGAAATAATTTGAAACACGATGTAGATTTTTGCAGAAAAAAAAGAATTGTAAAATATTTAAAAAGGATAACAAAAATTGTTGTGATTTCTAAGAAAATTGAAAATGATTTTTTATTTTGAAACATTAATTTTAAGTGAGTATTTGAAAAAATTTTAAAAATTAAAAGAATCAGGACGATTTTAAGGCAATTTTTTTTATTTTGCAGTTTTTTTAATTTTAGGAAAAAACTAATTAACAAAATATATTAATTTTCAACCCAAACTTTGACTTTTCAACAAAATTAATTAATTTTCTATCAAATAAGTTGTGTTTTAACTAATACAATGTACAGGATAAAGTTTCAACCAAAAAGGGAATAGTTCAATTTCCAGATAAAAACGATTAAATTTCAATCAATCCGAGAATAGTTACATTTTCAGATAAAGAAAAATCATTTTTCACCGAAAAAATAAATTTTCAACAAAGTTGTTAAATTTTCAACCAATAAGATGAATTTTCGACCAAGAAAATTAATGATCTACAAAAAAAGACAGATTTTATACAAAGTGCATGAATTTTCAAAGAAAATATTTAATTTTAAAGTCAAAAAGACGAATTATCTACAAAAAGTTGAATTTTTTAAGCGAAAACTATGAGTTTCTAATCAGAGTTCAACTTTTAACCAAATAATTAAATTTTCAACCATAATTATAAAACCTTGTTAAAAAAACGTATTTTTTTACAAAGTGGTTCAACTCTTAGTGAAATAATCAACTTTTGAACCCAAGAAGATGTACAGTTGATATTTCAACCAAACAATTGCATCTTTCACAAAAATGATACATTTTCAAACAAAAAGATTACATTTGCAATACACAAGGTCAATTTCCAACCAAATGCATGAACTTTCAACGACATTATTTAATTTTAAGTCAAATTGAGTATTATCTGCAAAAAGCTGAATTTTTAACCCAGAAATATGATTTTTCAACCAAAATTTTAATTGTCGACCAAACAGTTTAACTTTCTATCAAATTTTTTACTTTTAACGCCCAAAAGATGCATTTTTTTTACAAAACAGTAACATTTTTAACAAAAAAGTTAATTTGAAGGTAAATAGTAGAATTTTCAACTCTAATTATGAACCCTTCATAAGAATAAATTAATTTTTTTACCAAGTTGTTCAACTTTAATTGAATAATCGAATTTTCCACCCAAAAATTATGATTATAATTTTTTTAAATGTAGCTGCATTTACAACAAAAAAGACTTTGCAACCAAAAAATATTTACAGTTGATAATTTAACCGAAAATTTAACCTTCGAGTTTTCAAATTCAGAAGAGGAGAAATGGGTTTCGCGCGCAACCCAGTCATTTACATCGTCTCCTACTATATTCACACGGACATAGAGCTGTGATATTATTGAACCACGTCTTGTTTCAGACCTGGGATCACTGATTTGACTTAATGGGTGGCTATGATGTATAATCGGGTTCACCCGAGTAAAAGTCGAAAAAATAATATAAATAAATGTTAAAAATAAAAACGAAAAAATATTAATAATAATAACAATGTATATTCGAGAACCTCGATAACCCCTTCATACCAATTTTTAAAAGAATCCAAAATTTATTGAGCATACTCTACGGCCTTTTTGATCCGCCATCTTTTTTAAATTTTTGACGCTGGATTCGTAATTAGTGACCTCAAAAACACCCTTATACCAATTTTAAAAAGAATAAAAAATTCATTCAGCATAATCGTCCGCCATATTGAATCCGCCATTTTTTTTCTGAATTTCTGAAATCAAATTCATAATCAGCGGCGTCGAAAACCCACTTATACTAATTTTAAAAAAATTATTTATCATAGCAGTCCGCCGTATAAGATCCGCTATTTTTCTTCTGAATTTTTGACATTGGATTCGTAACCAGCGACCGCAAAAACTTCCGAGTAACATAATTTGACCCATTTTATAAACATTTGATACTTTTGGCCAGCTTTTCCGATTTGTTCCCACTGTGCGACCATCCGATGGTTGGCCCGACCGCGGCACATTAGGGCTAGAGAGCGTTTTTTTCGCAATTTAAAAAAATCAATCAATATTTTAATAATATTGATTATGACCATGTAGACAAACATACTTAACATCTTAAACTATTAAGAGTATAAGATCTATCTGTCTATTTTCGCGTATACTGGTATTATCAAAAGAACGTGCAAGTTATCCCTTGGGGTTTCCTTATTTTCTTTATCTAGGGGCACTAACTTAGAAGGAAAAAGATAAATTTTGAGGCCAGATTTGAATTCAGCGGCTTAAAATCCATAAGGGTAGCCAAGTCACTTGTCTGGTGCAGACAAATTTTTTGTATGGTCTGCGTAACCAGAAATCCCTAAACTTTTCCCTACTTTTTGCATCTAGGGGAGAATTGAGACGTGTAGGGAAGAGTTGGAGCGGAAGTTGGAGCCAGCGGTATACGGCGCGATGTATTTAAACAGCAACAAACACGACAAACACTAATCATATCGAAGGTGCCGAAGCTTGAAGCTATAATAAATATCAATAACTGTACAGTATCTGCTGTTGGAACGAAAGTATTGCACTTTTCTCGCTCGACCAATCCGGCACTCAGCTGTCTGTTTGGCGCATCCCTCACTACAGGATAAGGGTAGCCTATTCACTTGTCTCGTGCAAACAAATTCTTGGTATGGCCTGTGTGACCAGAAATCCCTCAACTTTTCCCTAATTTTTGCATCTAGGGGGAAACTGAGACGGGTAGGAGAAATTCTGAGACCATATTCGGATTCAGCGGCTTAAAATCCATGAGGGTAGCTTAGTCACTTGTCTTGTGCAGACAGCTTTTTTTGTGGGCCTGTGTAATCTATAAATTAAGTCTAGGCGATAAAATTCCAGTTAACGCTCAAAAATCGGCTAAACTTTTAACGCTGGCTTAAGCTATATAATCTTGAGAGTACAATGTCAAAAATGTATGATTATTACTCAATATTTCGAGTAATAGTGCAGATAAACAAACAAGTGCGACCAAGATCCCTGCTATATTGCAGGCTATCGACCAAAAAGTATACGAAATATCGCAACTTTTTTTTCGCGTTTTATTCTTTTTATTACTGATCTCGATTTTGTTGGTTTCGTCATTCAGAATTTCTCCATCACGTCAGGTTTTTGAGATATTCTAACCTAAAATAACCTAAAAGTGCAAAAAACGCTTTGGAATAAAAAGTTGGAATATCTCAAAAACCTGACGTGATAGAGCAACTTTGAAGCCTAATTCCGATTCAGCGCACAAAAATCCTTGAGGAAAGGATACTCACGTTTCTGTAACGCAAAATTATTAAGATCACAGAAAGAACTGAAGTTTCCATTGGAATCCGTTTTTGGTTCTAAAGGAGCTGCAACAAAAATGAACCCTACTTGCTGAAAAGGCACCCAAAACGATAAATGAGCTCTCACTAACACCACACTTGGGGTTCGAAAGGATCTCAAATGTAATTAAGCCTATTCCTAAAGAACCGATTATTCGCTCTGCCCACTTCGATATTATGATTAATTACTACCACAGTCTTTACCTTAAATCATACATGTAATCGACATGAATAAAAAGTGGTTACTGTTGGCTTGCTGATTTTGAATAGTGTCGATATTAAAATGTGATATTTATAATAAATAACGATTATAACATACATTAGCAGTAATTTCTTAAACCTAAATAAAATTTTGAGGTGACAGATAAAAATTTAATTCGATTTTAAATAAAAAAATGTTATGAATTCCGAGTTCAGAGAAAGAAATCATTTTCTTTAAGCACAATGATTGATCTTGTCTCTGTCGAGTTTTTAATTTTTATTGTTTTCATTCACAACAATTTGACCTAAAATAAAGTCAATAAAGTTACTAAAAATAAATGACAAATTTTTTTTTCCAAGGTCATAATAAAAAATGTTTTTTGTAATAAAATCACAATATTTTTTCATCTGTCACTCAAAAATTCAATTTTAGGATAAATAAATCACTTTTGAAGCATTTCCCAATCATTATTTATTATAAATATAACATTTAAATATTTATATAATTTAGAATGCGCGCACTCAAAGTAACAAATCGTGTTGCTGGCGCGAAGCAAGCGCAGTTCAAAAAGTTCCAAAAATTGGATGCACTGATTCATATGCAAGAAAATTTTCGTCGTAAGTCATTGGTCGATAAACGAATTCTTTATGCTCACATTTATAAATAAGTCATTATTAATAATATTCAATGATTAAAAATTGAATCTTGCATTAATCCTTTTGAATTTCTTTCTTTATTTCTAGAAAACACCCTAAGTATATTTTCAACTTTATAAAGTAAGGGTACCTATTTACGGAGGGCGAATTTGAATAAACTGATGAATTAATTTGAAACATGGTGTTCGTTTCTAGGTTTTCAACCAATCAAATTTGCCATAAATCAACAAAACAGCTGGAAATGAATTCTATGCAAAAAATATTAATTTCACGATTAATTCAAAACAGGCCTTCGTGAAACGGTACCCTAACTATAATCAACATTATGCGCAATGAAATCCTGAGTAATATGTTTGCTGTTATGGGGAGATTTGCAATTACATATGTTACTTTTTAAAACTACAAATATATTTTTAGGAGTGACGTAGGGTTGCTGCAAAAACAAATGCACAAATGAATGTTTCTGAAGCCTCTCTACTTTTATTTAATTTAAAACAACTAAAGATCATTGCAATATTTGAAAATATTAATAACGGCTAATTGGCTAAGCTGATCTTATTAGTGCTTGGTGAAAACTATGCTTCTAAAAGATTCACTTATTAATAATTTATTACAAAAGTTTATTAATTGTACATCAAAGATTTTTTCAATAATACTATGTAAATAATTTTTAAGATTTTTCATAACTTTTAAGAGTAGGTTAAAATGGGTTAGGTAAGTAATAAATTTTCACTGATAAACAATGAAATTACATTACATTTTCAATTATAAATTGACAAATGATTTTAAATCATGGTAATTTAAATATGGTGCAGACTTAAGCAAATTTTGGATTAAAAATTCTAAAATAAGTGAGCCTTAAGAAGTAAGAAGAAAAATGAATAAATATTAATATTGTTTGTGTTTGTCTTACCGACATATTCCGTAAATCGCTAACTTACCAACACGACTTTACCAGCGGTTGGCTTGCGAATGGCCCTTGATGCTGTTCTTTTCAAGTGCACTCTAAACGAGCCCATTTGGGTCTCTACAGGTATCTATTGGAGCTCAAGTTCCAAATGACACCAACTTTCATTGGAGCCGCAACGTGAGTGAACCCCTAGTTTTTTTCAGTAATTTTGTAGGGCTGTGTTATTAATACTTAGTTAAACAATTTGACCATGAAATTTAGTTCGTAGGAAGCGATCAAGCCTGGGAAACATGTTTACGAAGAAATAAACTCAAGCCATCTTTTTTTTTTTGCTAATCTTATGCAAAAAAAAAAATTTGTTTCTTATTTAAACTTCGTAGAAAAGGCTGGCGGCGCTAACAGGTCGTCCACTCAGCGCCACAACCTACGAACACTCACTAAAAATGATTATGATGAGATGAATGTTTAGTGGAGATTTTTTTTGCTTTTTTTGCTCTTTGATGACATATATTACGTTTCCTAAAAACTACCCCTAAATCTTACACACCTACCCCCCGGAATAAAAAACGTTCTGAAAATTTAAAAAAACCACTTTGAACAATGTATAAATGATATAGAACACAACAATAATTACATAACACTTGAAAATTTCCCTCTCATTATAATTTTCCCTAAAAACTACCCTTGCACGTTTACGTGTCCCAATGGGAAATTGACAACTCGCTCAGTACTGACCGCCAGTACTGGTCCAGTGCTGGCAGGACATTGGGATGATAACTATGTTCGGTACTGGGTTTCAGTACTGCGCCAGTGCTTGCGAGCAGTATTGGTGCAATACTAGACATGAAGATTAGACAGAGTTAAGCCGATGCTGGTTTAAGTTTATAACAAGAAGAGGCGTGCATAAGCTGTGTGAAATATAATATCGCTTAAAGGATAGATTAGCTTTATTTTTGTATGAATTTCTATACACTTATTACGAATCCAACAAGAATGACGATAGCTGATCGTTGACCAACGACGATTTTTAACCTTTTTTCGTCTTTAATAAAAGATTATATCTTAGACTCTACGTCATATCATTTTGAAAAGATATATATTAAGCACCGTTTGACGTGGAATTTCAAAAGCTTTCGAACAGTTATAAAAAATGACTTAGCTCTTTTCTTCACCGAGTTATCATGGTTTAAAGTCAGTAGTGATTCCCCCAGTACTGCTCCAGTTCCGCCAAGATTTGGCTGGACGTTAGCAAGACCATTGACTCAGTACTGCGGCAGATGTAAGTTACGACTCAATACAGGCATTTCCCATTGGGATGCAGCAGAACATATATATGTATGAAAAAGCATACAAACTAATACAACTTAGAAAACACTGTTAGTTTATATTGTTTTGCTCTTTTGTTGATCTCCGATTATATATAATAGGTTACCCAAAAACTACCCCTGAGACGTACACATAAACCCCTGGTTATCAAACACATTTTACAAGTTGGAAAACCACCTTGAACAGTGTGAAAATGATTTAGAACTCTAAAATAATTACATGACACTTTAAGATTTCCCCTTCATCATAGTATCGCCAAAAAACTACCCTTTCACGTGAACGTATGCAGTGGAACAAAATGTGACCAGGCACAACACAGAGTACCGTTGTAAGAACAGAGGCGCCGGCAAATCCCTCGTCGACCGATAAATCTGCGATAAGCAACCAAAAAGCAAGTCGTAGTTAAGTCACTTACGACTTCCAGATAAATTGCATGAGTGGCAAAGCATACGAAGAGAGCGATGTAACCTTTATATGAGCGATACCCCCTTCCTACTGTTGTGCGCGCTTGAATGGGTCCAACATAGTCCAAGCCAGAGATGTTAAAGGGTCGAGATGGTCTGACTCGGTTTTTTCGTAGATCCCCTATTAATTGAAATCCAACTCGCAAAATTCCATTTTCCCTTTCCACAAAGAGATTCAGTTTTCTAAGCAGATTCCCTTTAAGTAACGATCCCTCAGAATTTAACAACGCAATTTCTAAAAAAAAAATATAAGGCATGAACCATACGAATTACCACGAAGCGAGCGTTAGCAATCTCTGATGCGTTGAAAAAGGCGGCAAAGTCAGGTTCTCCGTTTCGACATTTGTGTAATCTAACAAGAGGTTGACGACAGCATACTACGATTCGGATCAGCCGAGTTAAACTTGAATATCGCTTTAGAATTTCCGGTTAAAATTCTGGGCCTTGAATGTGCAGCACTTTCAGAGGGTCCGGCTGCCTTGGCCATTCCGTCTGAGAAAGGGTGAGCCATTTAGGACCATTCTACCATAACTCAAATTGCTGAAGATTTCATGGTTTGACTCCGCGGGACGCCAGATCTCCTGAATTTTCTTTAATCGACACATAGTTCCATTCAGCTGAGGGAAACTCAGTTTAAATGAATAATACGTGGTACGCTACCAAGGTTTTCCAATGGCACGGGTGCTTTCGAAGCCAGGAAAGGACGATTTGACTGTCGGGCCAGGCATGAACAGATACATTCTTGAAGCGTGATAAGTCCTTTACATGACGGATTAATTTTACAAGCAAATTGCAGCACTTAATTCGAGATTCGGAATGCTCATGGTTTTCACAGGACTGACCTTGGTTTTTCTCTTTTTTTAGGAAAAGTTGAGAGAAATGTAATTGAATTGCAGTAATTATGCCATAGTTCAATGATTTTCTGAGTTAGAAGCGAATCGCAGTCACATTTTAGGATCCAGAGATCTTGCATTAAGATTTTGGCAGTGACTGTGATGGGAGCAAGCCAGCCGAGATGATCGAATCATTGCGATATTCTTGATAGGATAGATCTTTTGGTAGGGTGTTCAACGGTAGGTTTCATTTCAGTGAATCTAACTCCATACGTATCTGCCGCTGAATACCAACGCAAGCCCAAAGTCTTGACCGATTCATTCAAGTCAATATGCTTATCGATCTTGTTTAGCTGATCGCGATGATGCAAAAGCTTAGATTGGCTTGCCGCTCATCTGCCCAGCTTCATTCCAGCCAAATGTAAAAGTTCACATAATTCGTCTCGCGTTTTTATCGCAAACTCAAGATTATCCGCTCCTGCTAAGATGTCGTTCACATAAGTATTATGCCTGAAGAAAGTTGCTCCAAGAGGGAATCTATGACATTCCTCTGATGCTAATTAAGTCAGGGTACGAATGGCTAAGTACGAAGCATAAGCAGTTCCGTAAGTAACCGTTGGCAGGCGATATTCCACCGTGTGTTTCTCAGATACAGGAGTCGAAAGAATACTCTGCTGATTTTAATCATCAGGATGTACGCGAATTTGGCGAAACATCTTTACTATATCAGCGGTGAAGACGTATCGCTATTTTCGCCGGTTTAGAAGTATCAAGGAAATATCACTTTGAAGAGCCATGCGAAATTCGTTCCGGCAGTGCTGTTCAGAGGTTTGTCGTGATGCGTCGAAGACCACGCAAAATTTCCACTGAGTGGATGTGGACTGGACTACGGGATGATGTGGAGTGCACCAGGCACGAGGATTATCTACGAGTAGTTCTGCTTCTGGAATTTTCTCCATGTGACCCAATTTCTCATATTCTTTCATCAAATTTTAATAAGCCTTAGCCAGCTGAGGATCCTTGAGGAAGCGACGATAAATATTTGAGAGTGAGCTTAAGGCTATCCCCCGGTTTCGAAAAAAGTGGGTGGAGGTTGTGCCTTTAAAGGGAGGGGAACTGTATACCGTCCCTCACCGTTTCGAGAATGCTTATCTGAATAAATTTGATCACAGGCTTCATCCTCTGGGTTTACTTTCTTTATAGGAGCAGCTACCTCTTCCACAGCCCAAAAGCGTTGAAGCATTTCTTGCAAGCCATTGTCTAAGGCGCAATGCATGGTTATAAGTAGTATTGAAGACGTGGGCGCCGAACACCTTGGAGCGTCAGAATACAGTGGTCCGGAAATGATCCAGCACAACAGTTGTGATATTAGGGGTGGCAGAATCAGAGCTTGAATTTCGAGATGAAATGAAGTGACACTATATGATTTTAATTATACTTAAGTAGTTGCACGCGCAGTACCAGCTCTTGATGCATCAATGCCAGTGAGGGCAATCTTTCCACGGCGCTTGGGATGTTCGAGTAATTGCACGATTGCTTCAGTAATAAATGAAACTTCAGAACCCTGATCAACATTGCGCGGACACGTACTTGAGTTCTTATAGGGCCAAGAAACATGATCCGAGCCGTAGCGAGAAACACGGAGTGTCTTTGGATCGGTATACTTTCTTTTTTAGACGATACTCTTGCTGGAATCCGGGGATCCTTAATTTCTTGAGAGAGATCAGCCCTCTTAAAAAACACTTGTCTTGTCTTGACTTTTTTCATATCATGCGTTATTTGGCTTAAAATGTTCATTTTTGTGTGTTTTTTAAAATTCTGTTAATGCTATAACTCTGGTAAATTTTAATTTCATCAAAAAATGTTGTAAGGATAAATTGTTCCTCTTTTTGAAGAGTATAAATATACGTATAGTAATTTTTTCAATCTTGAGATTAAGTGGTCTCAGAAATATTCAAAATGTGCTCACTTTTTACACTTTTATCCCAAATGTCTGGCTAACGAACTTAACCTTAATTTGAAGATACTAAAAGAGAGTACCAAAGGACAATCTAGTCTGTCAATTCTTTCGAAAGTTATCGTGCAAACAAACGAAACTAAAAAAACTATCTATTTCGGAATCAGGGGGTCTCAAAACGTGGACCTTTGACAAAAACTGGGGAGGGGGTTAAATTTTACACAAATTTAATACCTTCTCTGATGAGAATGTAAAAACACGAGTTCTCCATCATTCTAAATGCTTCAAATTTCCAAGATTTCAAGTGAAAATTAATGATTATATCAAAAAATTATATTTCAAATAATTCCGTTTACAAATTATTTACGATTTTAGGTTTAAAAATTTAAGAATTTTTCAGAATAAATATATTTTACATGAAAGTATTGGCGTCAAAGATTTATTTGCAACTTTCTTCGAACAACATTATTGCAAGACATATTTCACATGTAAGACATTTCCTTATTTGTAAGACATACGCATTCTTTAACTGCTAATGTATTAATTATTCGAATTCCAAATTACTTTATTTTATTTTTAAATCAGTCGCCCTAGGACACCTTCCGAGACACTACATATCTACAGCACTGGACACCTCCCTTCCATTTCAGAAAACGACCACCCAGTGCACGACGGAATAATAAGGAGATCTAACTTCGTTTTGCCACTTGGCAATAGAAACATTACCGTAAGTGGTAGGCATATTACAGGAAGATCTTAAATTTTCATAAGCATGTGCGCAGTTGTCTTCTTCCTATACACAGAAAAGTGCGCGAATCAGAAAGTTTTTCAAATTGACGTAAGTTAGCGAGGTTATGTTTTTTTTATATAGGTGGCAACATTTTTTCAATTGCAAGCTATAATTATTTAAATTATTAAAGTTTCTATTGATCTGGTTAAGTGAAGGACTTCAACGTTAAGACTTGTAAAGTTAAAAGAGTGCATCATAAAAGTGGTAAGTATGTAGACTATAATGAAATTGTTTGATCATGTAATCTGAAAATTTTAGTACATTATTATTTTTGAAATCGTACGTTTCAATAAAAAATACTGTTTTTTCTAACACTTCCAAACATTTTTTATCGTAAATAACATGTATACTTAAAAATAAAATCGATCTAGTTGTCTAAGATCGCGTCAATTTGACGAAATTTCTCACTCGCACACTTTTCCATGTATAGAAAGAGGACAACTGCGCACCTGGGCACGAAAAGTTAAGATTTTCCTGTAATGTACCTGCCACTTACGGTAATGTTTCTATTGCCAGTTTCGATGGAGACGATGTGAGACCGTGTGAAACTCTCAGTCCAGCGTCCAGCTCGAAATTAGGTGTCTGCTCCAATATCCTCATTTTCTATGTTCGCATATCTTCATTTTCGATAAAAAATGAAATTAAAAAAAAGAGGATGGAATTCTGTAAAAATAAAGTTTCAGTGCAAATGCTGCAACGAATTATACCCTACATTCCTACGAAATCACATAAAGGAGATCCATGCTCCAATAGTTCCACATAAAACAATATTGTAATTATGTTTAATGTACCAAAATGCAATTCTCTAATTGAAAATTAACTGTTTTTATTGAAAACTCATCAATTCTTTATTCTTCTCTTTCTTTTCGAAAATTAAAGCAATTTGTAAAAAAATTCAACTATTTGGTCTAAAGTTCAATTACTTTCTTAAAATTAATTGTTTTACTTAAGGAATCACCATTATTGTTAAAAATTCATTTCTTGCGTTGAAAATTGTATGATTTCATTTTTTATCGAAAATTGGTTTTTTCCAGTAAAAAATTCATGTGTTTTTTGAAGACTTGTTTTTTTGGCCAAAAATACTCATTTTCTGGGTTAAAACTTGAACTCCTTTGTTGACAATTTATGTATTTAAAAAAAAATTCATCTTTGGTAGCAAATCATTTTCATACTTTTTTGTTGCTCTTAAAATTCAACTGTTTAGAAACTGATTTAAAATTAAGCTATTTTGTTAAAAGTGAAAATGAGCTTGATGGTATTAAATGTTAAATCAACTATCTAAGTTTACGTGATATAATGGACAAAAATGTAGAACTTTATGCTTGATGTTATATTAATAATTAACTACTGATTAGTATTGCCATGAGTTTGACATCATATGAGAACAAAAAATTAGAACTTCTCAATCAAATATGACGAAATTTAAAATAAAAATCTGATAGAAGAGGAATTTTTATGTTTATAATCTTTCTCAAGTCAAGAAAATAATGGTACGAGCAGACAACTAATTTCGAGTTGAAAGCCGCGCTCGCACACGGTTACTTAGACTTGGGGTAAAACGTAGGGGGTAAAGGTGTGCCCAATGCTCCAAGGAAGGGGACATGCGCACTGTAATTTGCTATCTCCTTTTCTCCCGCAAGAAATGTGCGAGCGAGTGCCGTGTTGAATGACAACTAAATACTAAGGTTATGTTCCTGTAAATATTGTCAATTGAGTTTGTCAATAAACGTGCTTATTTATTTCTGTGTTTTTGTACAGAATTAATTTGACAAATTGTGACCTGGAAAGTATGGGTAAGTAACACAGATTTAATTATAATCATTAAATGATATAAAATGTGTCAAGCACTAGCACTCACTCGTACACTTCTCGCGGAAGAAACGGGGATAGAAAATTACAGTGCTCATGTCCACTTCCTTGTGAGCATAGTGTTTAAACGCAATAACTGTACAGTTACCACAGTCAGAACGTATGTATGGAGATCGGTCTCCTTATTATTACTCCGTGGTCTCCTTATTATAGTGTATTTACATGCCTGTTTACTGGTCGCCAGACAGCAGAAAATTCATAAGAGTAAAAGTGTCCCCAATCTTGGGAACTTTTTAAGCTGCGCTTGCGTCGCACCAACAACCCGATTAGTCACTGTTGCGCACTGATTTTGAACTGTGTAAATATTCAAATTTAATATTTGTGATAATTATCACAGACCTGCAAATAATAAGGTCATCTCAGTTGTTGGAAAGTGGAGGGAAAACACCCAGCAGAAAATTTCTGCCTTAAAGTATTTAAAGTAAATGCTCAAGATATAATGGGACATAAATCGTAATTTCCAATTGGCGCAACTTGATAAAAAAAATGGTAATTTAGCTCTGCGACTCTTAAATGAAAGAGAAAGAACAGTACTACATGATATAACTAAAGAAAAAATCCCAAACAAATTTGTGTCTTCTGTACATAACCTTAAAAGTAGCCGAAAACGCCATTTTTTAGGTTCATAACGTCAAATATTTTAAAATCCTGACATGCTAAGCCAATCCTGGCCCCGGATTCGGATTCTACGTAAAAAAGTACTTCGGAAATGACCCTCCATTTCCCAACAACAAAACCATGTTGGCCTGTGTAGTGATTGGAAAATGCATCCGAAGTAATTTCTTAATCCTAAATTAGAATTTTGAAGTAATAAGTGAAAAAATAATTCAATTTTCATGTGAAAAACCTTAATAATTCTGACGTAAAAAAATATTTTTGCTTTAATTAGTTAACGCCGAGAATGCCGCTTTGGGTACACCACTTTTTCTGCAATTATAAATCATGCAATTCAAGGTATAAAAAATTGGGAGACACATATTTTTAAAGCTTAATATCTGTTCTTTCCGATCGTCGACTAGAAAGTGTGATAAAATGTTGGTAATTATGGAAAAATATAGTTTAAACAAAAACAAAAACACGATTTTTTCTCATTTTTAAAAATAAAATCGAGTTTTCCAAATGGTTCTCAGTGTGCAATCTACTTCGAACCTCAATTACCGTTGAAAAAAATGCCTAAGCTTTCAGAATACATGGTTCCGAGATCAATTTTTTATATTAGTGCGTTCAAAATGGCTCGTTAATGACAAAATTTTTGGCAAGATATTCATAAACTTTTTTCTCAAAAAGTATGATCTTTCCGAGAAAGTACAAAAGAAGAAAAAGCTCTTAGAAACACTCAAAGAATAGGTGAGAATATTTCCAGAAAGTTGTACATAATTTTTTTTGATTTTGCAATTTGTCGATTTTTGAAAAATTAAAAAATTGCTCCAAAAATTCTAAAAAATTCAGGTGAATTTTTTGTTTGATTCTAACAATTTTTTATTCCTAGCTTACATATTCTTTGAGTGATTCTAAGAACTTTTTCTTCTTTTGCACTTTCTCGAAAGGATCATACTTTTGGAGAAAAAAATTCATGAATGTCTTCGCAAAAATCTTGTTATTAACGAGCCGTTTTGAACACACTAAGAAAAAAAACTGATCTCGGAAACATGTATTCTGAAAGCTTATGCATTTATTCCATCGGTTATTGTGGTTCCAAGTAGATTGCACACTGGAAACCATTCGGGAAACTCGAGTTTATAAAAAAAATTTTTGATCGTGTTTTTTGTTTTGTTTAAAGGATATTTTTTTATAATTAACAACATTCTATCACATTCTGATGCCTACCATCGGAGAAAAGAGATTTTAAGCCTTAAAACTATGAGTCTCTCAGTTTTATATACCTTGAATTGCATGAGTTACAATTGCAGTAAGAGTGGTGTACCCAAAGGGGCATTCGCGGCGTTAACGGGTTAATTAAGCATTTTGAATGTTTCAAAATGTTACTAAAAAGGTAATAAGAAGTTTTCGTTTTTAACAAAAATTTTTGGTTTCAATAGTATAAATATGATTTAAATATTTGTATTGTAGACACGAACAAACTATGACGTCATACTAACTCGTCCGAGGGTATATATACAGGCTCTGAGCCACGCCTCGGCAGAACCCGCTACGCCTCGAGCAA
>NC_046659.1:31863739-31872649 GCF_010883055.1 Belonocnema kinseyi | reverse complement strand
TATACAGGCTCTGAGCCACGCCTCGGCAGAACCCGCTACGCCTCGAGCAAGACCGTTACTCTTGGCTCCACTATATTAATACATTAAATAAAGCTCCTAAAATTATCTTTTAACCTACCAGCTTCAATTATAGCACCCATTCCTTTAAAAAAAGTCTGATTGATCCTGAGGCAATCCACAGTATACAATATTACATATTTTATAATATTTATACAATAATTAATAAGTAATTGTAGTTCAGGTCTTTTATAAGTAATTGAAAAAATGTGTGATATAACATTTATCAGTACAGTAATTAATTATTCTTAATTCATTTCTGTTAATTTAGTGATTTTGTTTTAAGTAAAATTGTCGGAAATAAACAAAAATTTCAGTTTAAAAATAGTATAAATATTAAATCTGGATATTTATATAATTGAAAATCAGCGCGCTAGCAGTGACCAATGGGGTTGTCGGCGCGACAGAAGCGTAGTTTAAACAGTTCCCAAGACTCCAAGCCCCCGAAGCAGAGTAGAAAACTGGTGGTGGAACTCGAACATGCGGTGAATGAGTCGCTTTCCCATGCAGAATAGATATAAGGAGACCAATCTGTAATGCTTGGATTTCACCAAAAACGGTCACTTTTCTGTTGCCAGAAGTACACACACACACACACACATGTATAAAGTCAAACTTATGTATAGTTCAAAACATTCCGAGCGTGGGGTGCTAACCGCGTTTTAAAAAAACATGGCCGCCTCCCATTCGGTTCCTTCTTGAAAAACTAAGAAAGAAAAAACAGATCAGAGAAACAGATCAGAAGATCAACTTTTATATTGTTGAAATTCGGATTCTATGTTAAACTTTCCATCAGAAACTCACGGAGTAATCGCAATACTTTTTTTCGCAGGCTTAACAATTTCTTTAAATGTCATTAAATTCTGCTGAAGGTGAATTCAAGCGCATCCATAATAGCTCAAGGAGTATGTTGCACATGAAGGCTCTTTTACACCTCCAGTTGGTTGATCAATCAACAGCTAGCAGATTATAAATCCGTTTACACATCGATTTTCCGAAGTCGTAAAATGTTTTAATGGCGAGAAGTTTTAAATGTAAAAATTAATTGAAAAAGATTAAATCATTATTTGCAATGATAAAAGCAAAGTATTTGGAATCAATTTTGTATTTATTATTAACAACAAATTATTTACAAAATAATTAAGAATTGGCATTGCTATATATTGTATATAGCAGATGTAATCGCCAATTCGGTTTGAGAGGTTCAGGCACGTAGTTCAAGTAGGTTCAAGTCGTTCCAATTCAAAAGCTTTATTTATTAATTAAGTGTGATTGAAAAGTCTGGAAGGTAAATAATATTAACATTCATTAATGTTGTATCGTACATTGCAAAGTATGCATACTTATATACAAATTTCTAAAGAAACACTACCAATGAAATAAATATATAACCTCAAATATAACCTCTAAAATTTACGTAAACTTTAAAGATATATCTTTTTGTCCACCTTAAAAAAAAGATTGTACATAATAATAGTACAAATATAATAGAATTTCATAAATCTGAATAATACTAAGAGTACTCTATCAATATCCAATAAAAAACTTGCTTTTATGCAGGTTACACAGTTCTTATGGATTACGAATACGACGAAGTAAGTCTAATTCATAAAATTTAAATAACAATAAAAAATAAAAAACTGATATTTATATTTTTTATATGTCAGGTTTTGCAAAATCTGTACTTCGTAATTTGCACGCAGAGAATAACCAAAGTGCATGAAGCGTATAATCATAACTGCTTCTAAAATATGGTCATAGAAAATTTGCCCACTGTGGGGAATGTTGTGACCCTAAGTAAACCATGTGAGAAGAATTTTCAGAAAGAAAATGATATAGAATATATAGACGAATACCAGGAGGTTTGTTTTGAGAAGGTGTGTGTTATAGGTCTTTAGTATAGTTGAAATTTTATGGAGAGTGTTTAAAACCAAATAATAAGTGTTTTCTTCTTTAAAGTTGTAACTTCTATCAAGAACTGAGTCTTTTTTTTTTGGTAGACAAAAAGATATATCTATGATGTGTATGTGAATATGAAGGTTAGCTTTGAGGTTATGTACTTATTGCATTGGCAATATTTCTTCAGAAATGTTGTATATAATTATCCTTACATTACAAAGTAAAATATAAAATTGGTGAATGATTATATTGCTTACCTTGCAGTCTTTTCAATCACACTAAATTAATAAATAAAACGTTTGCATTGGAACGACTTGAACTACGTGCCCGAACTTCTTAAACCGAATTGGCGATTACGTCTGCTATATGCAATATACAGCAATGCCAGTTCTTAATTATTTGGAAATAATTTTTTGTCGATAATAAATTCTATTTTATTCCAGATACTTTTCTTTTATCATTACAAAGAATGATTTTATCTTTTTCAATTAAATTTTACATTTAAAACTTCCCGCCATTAGGAACACTTTCCGACTTTAGAAAATCGAGCTGTGCACGTATTTCTAATCTGCTGGATGTTGATTGATCAGCAAGCAAGAGGTGTAAAAGAGCCTTGAAGTTTAAAAATAAAATTCTCTCTCACTTCCATCGAAGCGTTGTTGTCTGAGGTTTTCACTCCGTGGCGCTAGCATCCAGACAAAATTATCAAATTTACCCACAGAACGCTTATTAACTGCTTCTAAAAAAAGATGCACTTGAGGATGTCTTCGGCCCATGTAAATGACGGGTATTTTATTTTTTTAAGGTTTTAATGCTGACAGAAAAAGTATTGCGATTACTCCGCGAGTGACTAATCGAGCCAAAGCCCGATTTCTCAGGTAACTAACAACTCAATTATTAGCAATAATAATGTTCGGATTTTTTTCCTGATGGTTTCATTAAAAAGAGCATCTCAAAAACTATCGAAATGTGTAAAAACCTTGATTTTGATTTTTTTAGAGTAAGCCTCGTTTCTTCGGCGCACGTCACATACATAAAAAAATTCCAAGTGTTTCGAAATGTTACTTCACTTTACTTTATCAAAGCATTGTGAGCTGTCATATACTTTTCTCGAGATTTCGAGGGGATTAATGATTTATTGCACTTTCTTCCTCGGCAACATTCTCGGGAGGATTCGAGAGGAGCTATCACTTTAGTCTAATCTGCTTAGATTATTGAACTTTTTTGTCTTAATACAAGACTGTCCAGTTAATGTGAATTACACTGTCAGCTATTTTTATTGGCAGACTTGCTGCTGCAGTAGAACCGGTGAGCTCTTGCACAGGTTTTGTTTTGCACCTGTCAACAACTTATGGATTCAAGTTATATCGCGAATGAACCTACTTCGCGCAGCCTGTTATTAATTTCTATGTTCGTGGAAGTCACACCTTGGTTCTTCTCTTTCTGTCTCTCTCACAGATATGTAGTTTTCACTTAGTTTTCTGGAGGACTAAAGGCCATATAGTCCACGTTCACGTCAAGAATCAAGAAAACTACAAATTATATTCTCCTTAATAAGCATGTAAATCTCAATTTCCAGCGAAGGTATTAGGGAACAACTTTTTCCAGTCCTGACACATTTCAAATATGTGAATCTGTAGTGAGGGACCCGTAAAGAAGCTAAAAATGGACTACTTTATCAGAAAACACCTTCCCACTACGTGGACCCATTCTTATTGCGCGGATCGCTTCCCTCGCAAGTTTAAGCGCGCCTGGGTTCGAGTCTGGCGGATCTCGGGTTTCGCGCTCGATAGTGAGTTACCTCTTGCTTTGCACTTAGTTATTAATTCTTTGTACTCAGAATACTTTAATGAAACTTTCGTCAAAAGATCTCTTTTAGACCCCAGTTTATTTCTGCTTATCCATTCTCTGAATTTTTTCACGTAAGGAAGTATATCTAATGATTAAATTGCTCAAAGCTCTGTAAGCTTTGCGGTAGACATTTTCATCGTGATACAAGCATTAAGCCCTTTCATTTTTGAATGATATCTATAAATTTTTATTGATTTTCTGAGCTACCTTAAAGTAGCTACATTTCCCCAGGCTTATAACTGCTTTTTAAAAATTTTCCCCGAATTTTACACCGCCCGACACTCAAGGGTCCTTTGTTAAGCTTTCGGATTAAAATTTAGAAACAGATTATTTTAAATTCCATAGTTAACAGCCTAAAACATAATAATTCGGAATCAACGGGTTTCGATGATTTCAGATATCTAACTTTTTTTTTAATCTTTAAAATTGGAATTAACACCACATCTTTCCTGAATGGAATGAGATACGCCAAAAAAGGTAACATTTTTTAATTCGAATAGAAAATTGTATATTAGTGTATAAGTTATAATTATAAATGAGTACAATGAGAAAGTTCATCAATTAAAAAAAGGGTTAATAATTTGAAGAAAAATTAAAAAAGGGAGAGTCGGGTTAGCGACGGCCAACTACTGTTAATAACTGCCCGCGCGGTACGTGACGAATACAAAAGGAACATTATATTACCGTCGCATCCCTCTTAAAAGGACCATTAAAAGGACCTTGAAAAGGACCCAGATCTCTTTCACTATCTCTGAGACAAAGTCATTCGAATCGAACCTGGAAATAGTCTCAAACCGGCCAGGTTGTTTCGCCTGAGAATACTCTGAAATTTCTATCGGTAGAGGTCTGGTTCAAAATTTGAATTTTTAAATTTTTTCATAGTATTCTTGGTAAATAAAACCGAAATGACAAGTCTGATCAAAAAATATTTTTGAGAATGTTTTAGCACTTTTAAAAGCTATAATTCTTTCTTGAGACTTTTCCCTGTATTTTGTGCTGTTTGTCTTAAATTTCGATTTTTTTATAGTATTTTTAATAAATAAAACAAAACATCAAATCCTATCAAAAAAAGCTTTCAACAAAAATTGTAAATATTTTAAAAAGCTTTCGTTCTTTTTTTGAACTTTTTCACGTATCTGTCGCCATTTGTTGTTTGTCCATACATTTTTCATAGAAAGATTCAACAGAAAAAAACTAAAGTTAATTTTTGTTGCATGACATACTTCCTGCTGTTGAAATTTACATGCTATTGGGCCAAAGTTTATCCTGCGATGGAATAAAAGCTGTCTTCTGCTACGGCATCCTTAGAAGCTATGGGAAAACGGAAAAGTAGGAGTGAATTCAAGTTATACATATCGGGACACCAGATTAAAAATAATACGGAAAAAACAGAAGTTAAAATTTGTTGCAGGTAAGAATTGTAACGGTTAAAAATGAAACATAGTTCGGCGAAAGGGTCACCGAGGTTAGGAGAATAATTCTGATCTCGTCTACTGCGCTACGCTGAAGTGAACAAATTTAGGTAAAACATGTAGAATCAGCAACAGAAAACACGAAAAAAATGTTCTTACTGATATATCTCCTCCGATATAAATTACACTATTACAAGCGAATTACAACTTATTTAATAGCATTTAGCAAAAAGCGCAAAAAGCAACTAACATATAGAAATCCCTATTTCTCTCCAATTTAATGAAGTTAAACGACGATAGATAGCGCTGGCGTTCTAATTCTCGCTTCATCTCGAATAAAATAGATCGATTTTAAGGCAAATGATTATCCAGGCCAGGTTAATAATCTCAAATTATCTTCGATTTATGTGAAGTGTATCTGGCAAAGTTAATTTTTGTTTCGGTGAATCTTTTACCTAGAATCGATGCAAACTTTATCTTCCGTTTTTTTTCTGTGAATATTTCAGTTGCGGATTATGGTCAAAATCGACGGGTGGAAATTCACATGTTGCGGTCTCGGATCCGTTATTCCTCGTCATTGTCTTTCCCAAATATGTCATTTTAGGCTTTGTTAATCAACGCGCCAACCCTATTTATGCTGGATCAACGAAGTCCACTCAATATTTCTTTTGATTGTTATTATGTAAAATATAATCTCCAGAGTCCAAAAATGTTTATAGCTTTTTTCGAAAATCTTCCGTTTTTAAGAGGTATGCCATCAATTATTTTTTATAAATATAAAATTTAAATCTTTTCTTTTCCTTTAGAAAAAAATAACAATAGTTTCTTCCATCAGTTTTTCACTCCGGTAAACATTTATGAATTTTATAAATGCAAGAAACTATACTTACGTTCTCGATGAATGTATGTACGTCTGAAATGGTCGATAAATTCTTTAAATTGATGCAAATTCAGATGATTTTTAATTTGCTAATTTTAGATTGATTTGACCCCAAGTACAAATGCTTTGACTTGAGTTCGGCTTAGCGATGTTTTGAGCTTATGCCCAATACATAGATGTCTGGCTGCATCTCAAAACTAAGACGATACATAAGGTAATGGCTTACTTGTATGGTCTTAGCATGGTGATTTCAAGTCCACGTAAACTTGTGTCGAAACGAACTTTTTTGGACTCATAAATGAGACTGTTAGCAGATGCGAAGGATTCAAATGGATGAATGAGAAATCTGTAATGATTAAATTAGTAATGTTCAATTTGATAATTCAGAAATACATAAAAACAAACAGGATTTTTGGTATCGTCGTCAAACATGTATAATAAAAATAAAATTCAGTTAATGAATTTATTCAATAAATAGACAAACGTTTATTTTTGGCCTTGTGGCCTTAAAAATGAACTTTCTTACGTGTTCATGTTTAACAAACGTTTCTTAGAACTATCTATTAAAAACTAACATCCATCCATACTTTATTTTGATGCACGCTCGCTCTTATAGCCACAACCTCGCTTATCAGCCTTTGCAGACACCCTTCCCCCTCCCTCAATACCCCCTGACAAAACGAAAACTATCCTTGACGCTCTCGTAAACCCAATTTCCATAACTTCGCCTGATCTTTGTCAACCTAACCTTACTTTACCGATTTCAAACAAACCCTACGTCACCTTTATATATATATATATATATACATATATATTGAAAATTTGTCATAAGGAAAACCGCAGGATTTCTTCGGGAGCGGCTGCTAATCTTAAAACCTGCTCCCGCTTCCAGCCAAATCGCGGTAAAATTACGGCTACAACCACGTCTCACGAACGTGCGATAGGTGGTCACAGTCTGTAACGGAATCAATACGACGATCCCTCAGAAGTCTCGTGTACCCTTAGAACACGAAGCGACCCACGGATGACCGCCTTCTGCATTTTTCCAGCAAATGTTTTAGCATATTGTTGATACGCAAGGAAGCTTTTTAGGCAATTAACGAGTGAAAGCTTGGCACCTCAAACAGCGCCGATGATAAAGAGGATTGGTCTAACAGAATATTCCGGGTACAATCGTTGCAACTCCCTTATAAGATATCTATACCTGTCTTTCTTTTCATTATCCTTGGCTATAATGTTTTTGTCAGATGGTGCTGAAAATTCGATAACGAACATGGTTCGCTTCTCGAAGTCAGAAAGAACCATGTTAGGTCTCGAGTGTGCAACAGAAACAATTGTCGAAAATATTAAACTTCTAGTATATGCAGCACTCTGTCTTTGGATGTAGGTCGTTCCCGCATAAGTTGTGCAACTAAATAGTATGTGAGCTAAATACTAGGGATGTGCATGGCACGCCCTGCAGCTATCGTCGGGAATGTCTTGGCTCAAAATGTGGCGACGGTATGTTAAGGTGGAAAGGACGCCGCCTTGGCATGCAAAAATGAAACCCTCCATACCAGACTTAAATCCGGGTGATTTCAGAAAAGCAAAAGTTAGCTAATACGAAATTCACTGATCCTCCACATTGATGTGGAAGATACCGTGCATCCTCTTATCGAGGAGCTGTTCACGAAAGCTTCTTTTTTATGCTTTCTTAATTCGGGCTTTCAGGAGTGAGTTCTCGAGATAGATAAGATTTAATGCATTTTGCTCACCCCTAATACTGAAGTCAAGTCCGATTGTTTCAGCAGCCTCCTTCGCTGCTTTGTGCAGAAATGCTCCTTTGCCCACTTCTTCGTGCTTCTTGGCCATTTTAAGAAGAGGGTCTCTTCCATTGTCGACTCTATGTGCTGAACCCAGAATAATCCTGTTGTGAAGACATTCAAGATTCAATATTTCGCGACCACCTTGACGGCGTGAAAGGTAGAGTCGCAAAAGAAAAGACTTAAGATGCATGCTTTTGTTAAAATGCATAACCTTTCTTGTCTCAATATCAAGGGATCTGATATCGTTTTTTGTCCCTCCGCTCAAGACTTCTCTTAGCGTCAGATAGTATCCGTATTCTCTAAACAATATGCTGCCTCATGGTCAGCAGCTTTGACTTGTTAAGTGTGTGCTAACAGGTCCGAAGTTCGCGCTAACTTTCGAATCTTGGCGCTAAAATTCCTGCCAGATGTGATGGTTTTGTTTTACGGTTCGCATCGGCCGAAACTCTCGCTCCATTATACACACAATAATTGATAGTTCAGAGGTCGGACTCTTCGGAAAAATTTCCACGAAGTTCGTCATTCATTTCAACTAGATATTTAGGCTTGAGAGAAACCTTGGTGTTGATGTTTCTCCGGGCATAAAGCATCGCTGTTCCTGTATTGGATGCCTGCTCGCGGTTGGTCTTAGTGTCGCTTCTCTTTCTCTGTTACCGGCTTGTTTTAGCTGTGGTAAAGTAGGCGTTTCGCTTACATAGCCCCTTTTTTGGAGTAGCTCGGCATGGTTTCGCAGACGTTCAGGCAAAAAGTGCGACAGCTCCGGGTGTTTCTCGCACCATATAGCGCTAGAGTGTTAGGCATTATTGGCTGACCCATTGTCGGGAGCCCTTCACGTTCTGTTGCTTTGAACCGCACTTACTACAACTATGTTTCGCGTTGTCATTGTTGTTCCCATGAGAAGATAGGGAAAGGGGTTCGTCCATCCTTGTAGATCCTGGGGGTCCAATCCTGCGGGACCACCCCTGGACAATTGTCCGCGACTGCCTATTTATTTTTTTTACCATAT
>NC_046659.1:31858948-31863639 GCF_010883055.1 Belonocnema kinseyi | reverse complement strand
AATTGTCTAAGACGAAAGCAGATTTCAGCATTTTTACTCGGGACTCTTGCTGCAAAAGATGTAAAGGTGTCCTAATTGTCTTGCTGATTATTTTAAGTCGTACTATAACAATGGTATGCCCTAAAATACAAAATTTAAACATATGCGCAGGTTTGCTTGTTTAAATTAAAAGTTTCTATATATAGGTTTCTGTGCGTCATATAAATACGGTGAAACGGAAGACGAGGAACGGAAACTATTACCCAATGACATATATACTTTGCAAAAAGTTAGGGGCACATAAAAGCTGTATACCTAAAACCCTTTGCACTGTAACTAAGCTAAGCCTTTAGACTTTAGATGTCCGACCGAGGTTGCGGCCGTTTGCTTACAATTTTACAGTATCACTTTCAGGTCCATTGTCATCCTTCTCAAAACATAAATACTAATATCTCTTTAAAAAATGAAAATACAATCAATTAAATGTTATGACTGAATTCGTAGTTATTTCCGGAAACTTTAAGTTTTTCTGCGTCTTTATATTACACGCGGAATTAGAGATAGACACACAAAATTTAAGCACTTACCAATTTTGATATATCTTTATGTCTTTTTCAGAAAAAGTAAAGTTATTTTAAAGCTAGCAAATTGAGCAATCAACCAAATTTGCATACATTTAAGAACTTGGCTGATTATTTCGGATATACTCTTCTACACTAATGGAAAAATTAAAGGCTCAACAAAATTTTTCGATTTTTTAGTGATTTTTCAGAATGCTGTATCCCAGTGAAAAATGGTCGTATCCAAGGTCTTAAAAAAAGCCTTCTGAGGCTTTGCGTTTCTAATTTTGAGATCTTTCGGCAAACAAATTTTCAAAGCTACGTGTTCCGCGCAATTTTAACAAGTAGCGTGAAAACAAAATTTTGCAAATTTTTCTTGCCTTTTCTCAATTCCACCATCTTGAGAAATATTTCCCAACTTACCTGCATTCTGTTTTTTTTTAAAGCTTCGGTAAGACCATTTTTCACTAGGATATCAAAATGGATATAAAAAAGGTCGCTTTTGTCTTTGAACAACAATACAAAATTTTTTTAAGTTTGGGAAGCCGTTAAAAAAAGTTTTCAAATTTTGAAAACAAAAATTTGGTTGAAAACAATGTTTCTTGGGTAAATTTAAGCGGTATTTGCGAAAATATAGGAAAAAATCTCGAAATTTTTTTTTCATTTTACCCATGATTACGTTTTCTAGCGCAAAAAACGTGAAGCTTTAATTTCTTTAAAAGTTTTTCAAATTTTTTTCTCACACTACTTGTTAAAATTGCGTGGAACATGTAGTTCTGAAAATTTATTTGCCGACAGATCTCGAAACTAGAAACTTAAAGCTCCAAAATGCTTTTTCAAGGCCTTGATACGTTTCATTTCCTTTTTCTATCACTTTTTTATACCTCCATTTGCCTTTTTTACATGCATTCTTTCAGTCTCTCTCATTCGCTCCCCTAGAACCATAAAACTCCTTCATCCGTTCTTCACCTAATTCATCCTTTTCTAGAATCTTAACCACATTTTCTTGCTAGCTTCCTTTATCTTTCATTCCTCTCCTACAGCCTTTCCATACATGCTTCCATGTTTCCTCCTCCCATTCACATATTCTACACTTTCTGCCTTCTGCTTTTTCCCAATACATCCCCTCCCTTACCTCGTTTCCCAATCTAAATCTTGCTATTCTGGCCCACCTTCTCTCTCCCCATCCCTTTTCTAAATACTTTGGTACTCCTGCCTTTTTTATCATCTTATACCATTTATCGAATGTTGATTTCTCAAGCATCCCCATCTTTTTATTAATTGTATTTCCCACTCCTTTTTTCCAATTCTTCATAGTTTACTCCAGTTCCGTCTTATATTTCTCTAGCATTGAAGAACTCCCCTCTTTCTTCTTTCCATCTCGTTAATTCGATCGCCCTCCCTCTTCTTTCTTCTGGCTCCATCAAACACTTTCCCATCGAATCCCCTCTCTTTCCCTCCTTCAGCTTCGCCTTGAATTTCCATGCCTTCTTTCCCGTTCTAATACTTAACTTATCCCTTTGCGCTTCTGCTTTCACTATTTATCCTGGTGTCCTCCAGTCTGCCCCTAGTATCCACATTAATAGCGGAGTGGTTATGATCAGGGAAGGGTTAATAAGTGGCGGAGGCTGAAATCAGGTTTAGTCAGTAAAAGGGCAGTATAAAATGAAATTATAACTTTATTGGTTGACCTACCGTTGAATATAGCTTGTATATGGCTGCCGACGGGCAATGATAATAATCCTAGAGAACTCTAGTAGCTGCTTCAAGATGTATGGGGACTGGCAAACGTCCTGGACCTCTTATAAATAGGGATATCCTCGGCACAGATTCCTCCTGGGCACGCGCGAGAGACACTCAGTTATCCGCGATATTACAATGACCGGTTTTTGGGGATTGCGTGAGACCCGACCGGCCAGTACGCGCGAACTTGAGTAAAGTCAACTTTCAGACGGTTGCGTCTTCCTTCCCTTTCCCGGCAGCGAGCGGAAAACCTCTGATTATTCGTGAATAATCGGAGTTCTTCGGATAATTGTATAAAAATGTGACCAGGGCCTGTTCACCCGGGCTTTCGATTGTAACTACGTTACACCCCCTCCCCCCTGCGCGGGACGTTGTATACAGTACCCACTTGATTTTTTTGGACTTTGTTCTTAATACATTCAGAAGCCGATAGGCTCTAATTTTAATTGCGTGCCCATAGTTATGTAAAAGTTGTATTTGTCTTTTTTAGAGACATTCGGATTCAGATTTCTATTTTTATTTAATTTTTCGTCTATTTTTCGATTCTAATAGTGTTAGCAGACATCCTGAAACGGTCCAGAGTTCACTCGGAGTGTTTATCCCGCAGAATCTGCACCCTAACCCTACCTTTGGAAAAAAGTTTTTAATGCCGTTTACGTTCCATTTACCTATATTTTTTTGTCTTAATCCCTTTATTTCATAAGTAGTGGGGGATATTTTCTTTTTAATGAAAAATTGACCTTTATAATATTCCAATAATTTTCTCGTTTGACTTTTTACTTTATTTGATATATCTTTGTTTGTTAGTAAAACTTGTTTGTTTACGTCATACTCTACCGCTCTTCGTCGCAAGTTATAATAGTTTGCTTGTTTTTCATTGGCCTCATCTAAATTTTTTTGAACTTCCTCTTCAATTATTTTTTATCTTCTAATTCTATCTGTCTATTTTTCTATATCCTGTAATTCTACTTCTTCTGTCTCTTCTATTTCTCTTTTTAATGATTATAATGGTTGCAGTTCCCTGCCTAAGTTAAGAAAAGCTGGCATGTATTGAGTGGATGCATGCTTACATGTCTTTATCGCGAATTGAAAGTCTTCAATATTTTCGTCCCATTTTTTATTATCTTCGTCTATGTAGGCTCTAATGATCGTTTTTATCGACCTGTTGTAAAGTTCCGTTGGATTTGCTTGTGGGTAATTCCGTGGTGTTGTAGAGTACCTTATTCTAAACTTTTGAGCTAACTCCCTCATTGCGTTATTTAAAAATTCTTTCCCGTTGTCTGCGCGTAAAATTCTCTGAGTTCCCATCGAGATATTCTTCTTTTATGAAATTCAGATTCTATCGCTATTGCATTTGATTTTTTAATTGGAATTATTTCCACCCACTTCCTGAATAAATCTACAATTACTAACAAATACTGATTTCTTGCTTTTGTTATTGACAATGGGCCCATTACATCTGCTGCCAATATTTTCCATGGTTCTTCTATAATACGCTTTCCCATAACACCTAGTTTCTGTTGGTTAACCGGTTTTATTTTTTGACATATTTCGAATTCTCTTACATACTTAACTGTATTCGAGTACATCCCTGGCCAAAAATAGTCTGTAGTAATTCTCGCATACGTTTTCTCGATTCCTAAATGCCGTGATTCTTTTTCGTCGTGGTTTTCTTTTAGGACCTGATCTCTTAATCATTTAGGTATAGTTAATTTCCATCAATTTTCTCCCGGTAATAATGAACATTTAAGTGGATCCGTCTTATGAAAATGTAGTTGGCCGTCCCTTATTCTCCAATTATTATTTTCTTCAGGGCTTTTCCGCACTTGAATTATTTTTGTAGAATACCAACTGTCAGTTTCGTCTTTTATGTCCATGTCTGCTTTTTCTATACTGGCCGCTAATATCGATGCTATACTTCTATCTGGTTCGCTTGTTCTTGATAATGCATTTGGTACGATATTTTGATATTGAATGCAATATGGTCTGTTATCACTGTAAACTTGTAGTCTTCCAAATAAGGTCTGAATTTTCGAATTGTCCATACTACTGCCAGGCATTCTTTCTCTGTGGCTGAGTATTTTCTTTGCGCTTGATTTAAACCTCTGCTTGCATAAGCGGCTACGTAATAATTGAGACTCCGGATTCTATAACCACGCATAAAATTTGCCTGGCCGCTTCAGGCCGCTCGAGTTGGCCCCTGATGGCTTGAAAATCAGTTTTCGAAAATTCAACTTTTTAAGATATCACTTCATAGGAAATTTCATGGCGCATCTTTTTTCTCTCGACAAAAAAGTTGTAAAAGTTGTAATACTTTTCAAAAAACTTCATTTTATCCTAATAAACATTTCTTTCGCTTCAAGTTTGATCTTACTCAAAATTCCCTCGATAAACGAAGCGTTTGAAAAT
>NC_046659.1:31848854-31858848 GCF_010883055.1 Belonocnema kinseyi | reverse complement strand
TTCGAAAACTGATTTTCAAGCCATCAGGGGCCAACTCGAGCGGCCTGAAGCGGCCAGGCAAATTTTATGCGTGGTTATAGAATCCGGAGTCTCAATTATTCCCGTCTCTGTTTTGGGTTAATACCGTCCCTAATCCTGTATCAAGCGCGTCTGTTTCTGACTGAAACAGACAACTTAAGTCCGGACATGCTAAAATAGGAGATGTTGTGAATAAATCTTTGATCGTTTGCATTGCTTGTCCTTGTTCTACTCACCATTCACATGTTTTATCCTTTTTTAACAACTTATTCAGAGGCTCGACTACCTCTGCAAATCGTAGCATAAAACGCCTATACCAGGAATTCATACCTAAATACAGAGTATTTATGTGTCAATTTTGGGCCAAAATTTCAATTTCAGATTTTTGAGGATTTTTTGGGGCTCCACAAGGGAGTTGGGGGGCATTAAAGTTTGAAGTAATTCAATGGAAATGATTGATTGCAGACTCCCTAACAAATTCTTAATGTCTCCCGCAAGCTAAATTTAAATCCAGAAACCTGAATCCCATTTTTCCGAAAATCAAAATGTCCCCATGTTAATCTTATGGGATTTTCAGCTCCTTTGCGGCACGTCTTAATATTAACCGATTTGGCTTGAACCTGAAGGGAATTTTTTTCCCGGCAACCTTACGAAATGGAAGGGATGGGGGGTGTCATGACTTCTAATCCAAAAAATTTCAACAGGTATGATTTTGGACCACCCTAGCGTGCATTCTTTTCCACAAGCTATTTCAGCCGGCTGTAAAGTGTAGTCTACCGCTAAAACACGTTGCTTGGTTGTGGTCATATTGATTCCTATTATCAGCCGCCATTCTTCATGAAAAATGTGCACCCTGTTTTCCTCCTTTACGGATACGTTTCTTTTCAGTTTAATGAAAGTAAAGTTAGCTTGAATCCCTATCACTAGGAATAGAATCAGTACTATCTTGGACATTATCTGAAACATAAAAGGGCATAACTTGACATGTCTGGATTCTTGTGAATGTCTCCTTACAATTTATGATCAAGTTGTTTTTATCTACTAGTTGTATTGCTGTATTATTGTGCCTGAGCGCTTCCAGCTGGGATCTAATTTGTGTAACATGTGTTTATTTTCCCATTTAACCAGGTCTATAATTTGATAGATTGGATGGGTGCGCTTTATATTTTCATTAAATCTTTTTTTAAACTTCTTTTGTTGTAGCTGGATCCTCTCCCTAGCCTTTTGAATGTATTTTTCATGTTTGGCTTTCCATTTCGAAATCACGTAGCTGTAGTTAAGTGTGGTTGATCTGGTTAGTATCGAAGGAAGATTTGTGTCTCTTCCAAAGCTCATCTCGAAGGGTGAAATTCCCTTCGTCTCATTTCTCGTAGTGTTTGTCGTGAAGTTTCTGAACTTGATGCTTTCAGCCCACTCGTTATTATCTTCTGCCATTGAAGTTTTAATCATATTTTGTAATGATGAATGTATTCCTTCTATATTTCCGTTTGCCTGAGTATGGAATGCAGTAGTTTTTATGTACTTAATTTTTAACATTTCTTCAAACTGCTGCACTGGTTCTGACAAGAAATTATGTCCTTAATCGTTTAGAATGACCTGTGGTGCTCCAAACAGGTAGATTTAATGTTCCATCAAATTGTCCAGAATGCTTTCAGAAGTTTCATTTTTTATTGGTAGTAGTAAAGTGTATCGCGTCAATCTGTCCTGGATTTTTTATCCTAACTGACTTCTGTAGTTGGCAGATACGTCACGATTTGATGCACCTTTTAAATTATTCGTCCATTCTTGACCATTCTGGCTTTGCTCATACTTTACTGATGGTATTGTTCTCTCCTAAGTGATGACGATCAGCTTCTCTCATGACTTTCTCCTTTTCTTGTTTGGCTAGCTCGCGAGCTTTGTTCAAACACAAGTGAAAACTGGAGTTTGCGTAGTAGTTGGACAAATAGTTGACCATTTCTACTATTTGTTCTCTTTCGATAGGTGTAAACATAGGGTCTCAAAGTGTAGTCATTTTATAGTTAATTTCTTGATCATGAAATCATCTTCCATCCAACCTAGGTATCTTAGCCATTCATCCTCATTGTAATTTGGCATATTATCCCTTATAATTCTTTTCCACGATGTTCCGGCTCCATTTGGTTTAATTTTTACCCTTTCATTTGTCACAGGGTTTGCTTTCCACTTTAAGTAGTTATTAAATAGATTGGAATCAGTCTCATTGTGTCTTAAGCTTTTTCATTCATCCTTAGTTGACTCTTCAGTTGATTCCTCAGAGGACTCGGTTATTCTTCATTCAGGTAATTTAACTTTGATCTTGCTGTCGACTCTCTCATTGACAGTAATTGCCGGGTTAGGTTTATTGTACTTGGAGGTCTTTAATTCCTCAATAATGGGCGTCTCGAGTATTTTTGTTTTGGGTAATTTTTCCTCTATTGTGATTCCTTTTCTCACTATCTCTGCGTCTTTTAGAGCTCTATTCAGCACGTCTGGTTTAGTAATCGGGAATAGTCTAGATAAGCAATTCGCAGCTTTATTCTCTTTAGCTTTAACCTACTGAACTTCATACTTGTATTGGAGTAATCTTAGCCTCCATCTCAGTAGGCGTGAGCCTTTGACGTTATGGAGCCAAATCGAGGCCGTGTGATCCGTCTAAATTGTAAACTTTTTCCCTAGTAGGTACTGACGGAGTCGTTTGACCGCCCATATGATAGCCCATGAAACCGTTCATTGAATCGAAAAAAAATCTACATCAGCTGAGAAGTCGGTAGTATGAATAGCTTCTGCTGTGAAAAAACGGTACTAACATAATTTACCACTTTTTGAACACACCTCGTATTTAACGAAACACCTATTTTCACAACACGGAAATTTGCAGGACCATTTTACTCTACTGCGTATAGCTTTCGATAAAGACGGAGGCTCCATCAGAACATAAGGAAGTGATGCTACGATATTTCGTTACATGTAAATTATGCTTCTTATTACGATCATGACTAAAAACGTCGAGAAGAGATCACAGTATCGGAGAAAGATGTCAGTTCTATCATTTATATATGCTATATACACCGGACAGCATAATCAGGCTAGAAACATTACTTTGACAAATAATTTCAAATAGTCGTTCACCCTTCAATCAAGAAGTTCAACTTTCAACAAAAAAAGACGATTTAAAAAAATTAAATAGTTGATATGTGAACCAAGAAACGATTTTCATTTTAACATTGCTTAGTTAATTAATTAATTTCATCCTAAAATATCTTTGCAAAACTATTTTATAAATTTACAGGGAGGTTACGATTTAATTCGTATTGGCCGGATAGATATCCACAGCCCAAAACAAAAACGAATTTCTAACATTTAAATATTAAAAATTTTTTATCTGCCAATTGCTAATATATTTTAACACTAGAAAGACCGGAAAAATCGCATATCTAGAAAGCCGGAGGGTCCAAATTGGATCCTAGCCAAATTTTCACAGTTTTAAGCAATTTCGCATAGTTACTAATTATCCAATCATAGAAAAAGTCATAAAACGTTGACGCCCCAAAAAACTTGCTGCAAACATTGTTTAAATCATTTAAATAAAAACACTATAAATCAAAAATAATCAATAAAACTTTTTCAATTTTTAAGGTTATAGGCTGAAACTATTCTCTGCCCTAATAGACAAGTATTAAAAATGAAGAAATTTAAAATGAATTTCTTCTAAAATTATCTTTATTATACTTCCTGAAGCATCCTTAACTCATTAGATTTTACCCAGAAACATCTTAATGAACTGCAACTCTAATAGTCTAGTAATAGTAATTATTATTTATAAAAAATACTGTTAAAAGCTTTTGTTAAAAGTCTCAAGTCTCAAAACATCTTTAACGCATCAGATTCTACCAAAAAACAAACTGCTTTTGGCTGTTGAAATAGCTGCCATCAAAATGGAAGTGGAACGGCAGCTTCTTATTGATGAGCTCGTATTGGAAGATGTGCATAACGTAGACTCGATTGACGCTGAAGGCAAAGGTGCTAGGGATAATGAACATCAGGCACTGGGTCCATTAGAACTACATCCGGATAATACTAACGATGATGTGGGTAGGGAAATCTCAGAAAAACTACAGCACCGGGAAAGGAATTTTCATCATACTTTACTAGAGTTCAGATATGTGGAACCAACATTAAGGCATTCTCTGCCCAAAAAGTACATCACAAATGATCTGCGTGCACTAATAGCACATCTGCACAGCAGGGTTTTATCCACGTATTTGAACGTAGCACAAACTGCGTTAGAGATGCAAAATCTTTTAGACTGTGCAGCTGTGGCAAACTTTAGAACGTTGGGCTGGAAAACTGGGCCTGCAAATGCAGTTTTTCCTCCAGCAAGGTATCGAGATCCACCATGGAAGATCAGGTTGGATATGGATGTCAGCAAAGTAAGGTGCAAATTGGGTCGAATAACTCAATATAAAAAAGAAAATAGAACCAGAAAGCTGATGAACCTTGTTACTAAAATCATCCACCCTCGGCACATCGAGACATTAACACCAGCAATATTGGATGAACTTTTAGACTCTCGCCGACAGAGACTTGATGTTCTTACTGCCAGACTGCGTTGCACAGTGGGAAAAAAGCACCTTTTTTGGACAAAAATCGACCGACAGTGCAATTCTTAAAGAATTTTGATGTTTTTTTTAGAAATGACCGTAAGGCTTCCAGTTATAACAAGTAATAGCGGATATTTTAATTCGACTTAACGTAAATTTTTTACTCAACAACAAAGTTACAACTTTTTGTTGCTAAACTTTTCCGTGATGCCATTTTTTCTAAGACATTCAAATTCATTAAAAAAGGTCATAAATCAATTAAATAAGTAACTAAAAATAATTGCCAGTAGGTTAGAGTAACTACAAAAATTGTTAATAGTGTTATGAACAAATTAATTCACAAATTAATTTACAATTTCATGAATAGCTCTGATTTCTTTTTGTAGAATCAATGCAAAATGTCTTGCAAAAGACTCTTTGCTGATATATTTTTAATAGTGATAGTTACTGGTAATTATTTTTAAAAAATGTATGAACAAATGCACATTTTTACCAGTTTTTTAATAGGCTAGATTTTTTGCAGAATGAACTGAAAATGTCTTGGCAAAGACTGCTTGAAAATAAATCTTTCTTGAAACAAAAAAATACTTATGAAGAAAACAAAATCAGGAATCACTTCAAGTTGTTGCAGCTAAAAATAAATTGTTTTTGGTATCAACTGTACCTAAAAACAGTTGAATGTAGCAGGAGCAACTTCAAGTGATTGTTGATTTATTTTTCTGCATTTGTTTTATTTTGCTTCACGGAAAACGTTCACAAATAGACTGCGGGTTTCTACGGAGATATTGAGGGAATCCTTCGAAATATTTTTCAACATGGAATACAGAATAAAAAATCAGCACTTATGTGACATCATTTGGAATAGCGATCCACAATCAATATGTAACAAAGTAGATTTGATTTTGGATAATATTAATGCTACGTCTTCTCTGGATGAAAGTCAATTAATGGTAATAAGAAAAAAATTGGTTGATTCTTTTATGCCTTTGTATGATAGAAAATGGAAAAGTTTCTGTAGGAAAAAAGCATTGTTTGCTGAAAATCATGCTGCATTCTTAGAAGCAGAGTTCAAGGTACCTTTTCCTTGCCCACCTATCCAAACGAAAGGTGTAACTAATGTTTTAAAGAGAGGAATACCACGATTATCATTTGAAGATGGATCCGAAAAGACGACTTTCATTGATCAGAAATGAGTCCGATAGCGAATGTGGGACGCAGTTTCGTAAGGAAGATGATGACGAGAATAAATTGCAAAGAATCTTAGCGATGTACGTGGATTTAGGTATGTTATCCAGGAAACGGTGAGCATATAGAGACATCTAATTCAGGAGCAAGTGTCCATTTCATAAGTTTATTGGGTCATACAGTTAGGCGAATCTTTTTGTAAATATAAAAAGATGATCTTGCTAATCTTTTTGGTAAAAAAATTAATTCTCTTTGGAAAGTGGGGTATGGACGGTGCTTCTGCGCATCAGATGACACGGAAAAAGTGGTCAAGAAGAGTGATGATGTGGATGCAAGCGATAAATCTTATGACAGTGATTCTGAGTGTGAAGAAAATATCAGCTATCACAAGAGCCTCTTCACGGATAAATCTTTCTTTTTGATTTCCTTCGTCCCTCTTCAATTAAAAGCAGATGGTGATGTTATTTGGACGAACATAACATCTTCATCTGTCAATTTCTGTAGAACAATTCAATTTAATTTCCTTAAAGAAACTGATTCTCTTGTAAAGAAAGAAGACAACTTTCACATAAAGCTGCTGGAAAAAGTTCGTACCTATTCCATTGGTGTCAGTGGAATGAGTTTTGATATCAGCTTTGACTTGATGTATACGATGATTGATGGAAAGGTATGTAATATTCTAACTGGACAGAAAGCATCTTCTCGCTGCAATATTTGTGGAGTTGGATCAAAACAGGTTAACAACTTACCATGTGCAGCTAAAAATCCATGCAATGAGGCACATTATAAATTTGGTCTCTCGACGTTGCATGCCTGGATTTGTGTTCTGGAATATTTGTTACATGTTTCCTACAATATGGATTTTAAAAAGTTTTCTGCAAGAAAAAAGGAAGAAAAGGAAATGAAAAAATCAAGAAAGGAACGTATTTAGATACATTTAAGATCCAAACTGGGTTTAATAGTTGATGTGGTAAAGCGGGTTTATGGAACAAAAAATACCGGAAATCTTGCCCGTTCCTTTTTGGGAAAAGCTAAAGCGGTTGCTAAAATAACCGGTTCGGATGAAGATCTGATCACCAGATTCTACGATATATTACAAGTTAAAAGGTGCGGAAGGATAGTTAATTGTGCGAAATTGAAGACTTACTGTTTGGAAACCGCTGATCTTTGCATAAATCTTTATCCTTGGTATAAAATGCCACCATCAGTACGTAAGCTGCTTATTCACGAAAGTGATATAATTCAATCTTTTGAGCCACCAATTGGTTAGTATTCACAAGAGTCGCAAGAGGGAAACATTAAGATCTTTACAAAAGTTAGAGCTAATAACAGCAGAATGTCTGACAGACAAATGAAGAACCTAGATGTTCTTCTTCATCTTCTGCTCCATTCGGACCCCTTGATAAGCAGTTATAGAAAAGTACTATCCAGGAAGATGAAACCACTGTCAGAAATGGCTGAAAGCATGACAATCTCCAAGGAGTGAGCTGGATTCTTACTTACTGAAGCGTAAATGCCTACCTAAAAACAGCCCTTTTCAGGCCCACATCAGTCAAAAATGGCTGAAAGTATCACAATCTTCAACGAGTGAGCTCGATTCTTACTTACTGAAGCACGAATGCCTACCTGAAAATGGCCCTTTTCAGGTCCACATAAGTCAAAAATGGCTGAGAGTATCACAATTGTATACCTACAACATCATCGCAGGAGGTTTCAACCATCGTATTAAATAATTTGAATTCACTTATAAAATTCTAATCTCATCAGTCACTTGACTTAGTCTGTGGCTATGATGTATAACCAGGTTTACCCGAGTAAAAGTTTAATAATAAAAAAAAAAACTAAATGTATAATTTTATTTTGCATACCTTTTCCGAGATAATGCTGTTGCGTGCGACCACCTTTAATTATTCAAAGTTGCTCGGATATAACAGTATCAAACTTTGAAATCAGTTCAAATAGTTTAAAAAATTTCTGTTGGGACCAGATAATTTGTCCCATGGTCCTCTAAACGCCAAACATTGTTGTGCGAAAAAATGTATGATTGCTGGAAGTTGCTCTAACACATTTTGCTAATGTCGCGCTTCATCATTTAACATAATTTGATGATTAGCATCGATTCTCTTGTTTGTCCTCAACCTTAATGATAATTGAGTCCACTGTTTACGGGCACTTCAATGTGCGTTGCTCTTTTCGTGTGAGATGAGTATTTCACCGATATGATTCCATCCATTAAAACTACCCGTAGTTAAAGCGCTTTGAATGGCGGTAAAAGGTTAACAAGAAAATCCTCTTTTTACACTCTTCTTTTTCGATACTTGGCACCGGAAACTGTACGTTTTATAAACAAGTTTAAGATTGAGCGAGGCATCGAGTCTAAATACTTGGAAATGTCATTTGTAAAAATATTCGACTGTTAAGCATTATTGTATTAAACTTAAACTTTTATAGGAATTTATTCAATATTAAACTTTGGTAAAATTCCATTTTTGTCACCAACAGAAATATATCATTAACCTTTCAGTAGTTCAAGACATTGCTCAAATTAAAAAATAAATATCTCACGTGATACAGGTCGCTAATCTACAGCTCCTAAAATTTTTCCGCCCTGTGCAGAAACACAGTCTTCACATTCGGTCGCGCCGGCCCCGTGTTTTAATGATTTAAATGAAAACATTAAAAATCAAGAACAATCAACAAAATGTTGCGATTTTTGAAATTATAGGCTAAAACAATTTTTTATCCTGATAGGGAAGTATTAACAATTTAAAAATCAAGACATTTTAAAATAAATTCTTATAAAATTATGTTTATTACACTTTCTGAAACAACTTTTGCTAAAAAACTATGTACCTAATATAATATACCACCATAGAAAAGATTGGTTATAGAAACATCTATAATATTTGCTAGAAGATTGTAAAAATATTTCAAAATCAGGCTTGATGATGAAATTATAAATAAATAATTATAAACCAATGCTAGCTTTGATAAAAAAAAGTACTTACCCTCGCAGCAATAGGATATACCGGGATATCCCAAAATTAACTTATATCCCACTTGGGACATTTGAATATCCCGTAAACGTCCCAGGGTTACCCTGGATATCCTGGGGTTATCCCTGGGATATTCAAATTTACGCTTTGCAGGATATTCGATGGGTTATCCCTGGGATATGCTTGGGACAACCTAGGAAATAAATGGGATCAAATGAGATATCCCGGTATATTCTATTACAGTGAGGGTACGCAGTTGTTTTAATCAAACTTCGTAAATTAGCCATATAATCTCGTGTGTGATTCGTCAGAATACCTCTCTTTATCTCTGATTTTAAAATTACAGATGATGTGCCACAACCTTGAAATAATGCACTCGTCAATATCCGAGAGTTCATATTGTTTTGACATGTTTCCAGTTTTCCAGATCAAAACTTTGCACTAGTTTGCGCATCACTTGAGCTAAATATCGTTTTACGACAATTCTAGTACGCGGAACTATTGGACTGTAGGAATAAAATTGCAAAAAAAAGTCGCATCACTGGCGGGCTGCAAACCGCTAACGGGCATTACACGTCTATTTCCAGTTAAGCAAAATTGCAAAGGAGAAGCTTGGATCTGATTGGTCGTGGAACCTCATACTCTTGCCGTATGGCAGAAAATACGTGCTACCGGAAGTTCAAGAGACATCTTCACCCCCATACTATGAATCGCCCGTATATGTGTATGCGGTAATTCTTATTTTAGTACTTTGAGGGGTATCATACTTCAAATAAATCCAATGGATGGGGCTCCAATCAGGCAGGCCTGTTTGTGCAATTGGTTATGTATAACAAAAATACTAAAATTAATTAAAAACTTAATACTTTTTAAGAAGATGAAAGGAAAATCATAGTTTTCAGTGTAAGTAAGAACAGCTGTAATTATCAATCCAACAAATTCATAAACACATGTAATTTAATCTTATGAAAATTGAATATAAAGATGAGTATTTTGAAAATAGTTTGAATTGTATTCATATTTTTCCATAGTTTATTTTGCTAATGTAATATATTATTTTTCAAACAATGGTAGTTGTTGCAAGTTTGAAACACTGATTGGTAATATTATTTAACTGATAATAATAATAATATTTGGAAACTAATAGTTAGCCTTATAATATACTTTTTTATTAATTCATCTAGACATTTCCGC
>NC_046659.1:31844454-31848754 GCF_010883055.1 Belonocnema kinseyi | reverse complement strand
GGCAACTTGAGCGATAAACTGGGAAAGGCTTGAAAATGACCGGGGAAACCCCGGGAATTTACTTCTGACTGTAGCAAAATTCAAGTATTCATTATTTTAGGAATTTTAGCTAATTTTTACAAGAAATTTTTATTACTGCAAACTCTTGTTAAAAAAACAAGAAAGAAACGACCAAATTTGGACCACAGCAAACAAGCAAACAAAAAAAAGAAACTCCTATTGCAATCTACAAAATATTTAAAAAAAAATTTTCGGTCAAAAAATAAAAAGAGGAAAGAAAAATTAAAAGGCAGCCAACCACATCTTCCTTCTTTGTCCTTTCTTTCGTTTTCTTTATTTTTATTACCATCAAATTATAATATAATAACATTCAAAATAAAAATTCGCAGGTATCAAAGAGAGAAAACCTGTTCTTCGCTGCTGTATTATCATACCTATTACATTTTTTTTGCCTTGATAAGGGTGCTGTTCGAGTACCAAAACGTTGGTAATGAAATTTTAATTTATTTTTCTTTAATATTGAATGTTATCATATTGTAATTTGATGGTAATAAAAATAAAAAAGAGGAAAGAAAGAAAAAAGAAGGAAGAGGATGTGGTTGGCTGCCTTCTCGTTTTCCTTTTCTCTTTTTATTTTTGACCAAAAATTATATTTTTCCAATTTTATTCAGATCACATAGGAGTTTCTTTTTTTTGTTTGTTCGTTATATTCCAAATTTGGTCGCTGGATTTTTTTAAACAGGAGTTTGCACAAATTTTATTATTGGACGTTAAGCAGGATTTTTAATTTGGATTTTAATCTAATTCAAATTTCTTAAATTTTGAAGTAATTTTTACTTTATCTGCAGTTGCAGGGCATATAAGTGATATTAATTATCGTTCTTATTTTAGGACGAAGAGTTTCGGTAAAGAAATAAAATATCTCTTGGGACAGTGAATTTTTTACATGAAACGAGAATTTAAAAAAAATGAAACTGGAATATAGAAGAAAGGAGTTGAAGAAATCTCTGTTCCAAATCTAAATTTGTCACAATTTACAGGTTCCTTCTGCTGAATTTCAAGCAAAGAGAGCGTGGTTTAAGTTGTTTTTACACGGAGAAGAATCCATGGTTAATTTTGCCTTAATTTTCAGTATAATGTACGTGAAAACATGGTAGTTTTAAGACACACAGATATTTTCAGTTAATTTTACTGCGTGGCAGAAATATGTTTCACTATCTCCCAAAAAGGTAAAACTAATATTCCATTTATTTGGTAATAACAGGATTTTTAGTTAATTGTGCCATCTTTTTAATGAAATATGCCCCTCTTACATGATATTTTTGAATGGACAAAAGGTACATTCAATGTTGCTAAGTATCAACGCTTACCAGGCCACATGGTACTTTTGAGTTGGCCGAACAGTGAAAAAAACGTTCAGTCTCAGCAAACTCTCCTGTGCTACAACAAGTATTTCTAACGCCAATTCATAATATATAAACGTATACGTTGCTGTGGATCAAAGTGATGTGATTTTACAAAATTCTTTATCCCAATTAATAACTTCCTAAATATTGCGTTAAATAAATTAATTCTTAAATCAATTAAATTGATCGTTACAAATTCGTGAGATCTGGATCGCTCTTCATTTAGAAAATTGTCTTCAGACGAGACACTTCCATGTACTATCACCTTCATCCTATATTTCGAAGGCTTGGAAGTGTTCGTCAAAGTAAGCATCATCGATTTATTTTTATTTACCAAAACTTGGTGAACTTCTTGTACAATAATGTAACAGACCTTGTAGAATGTAGGTCCATTCTTTGACGGTATCATAATCATAGAAGGTGGCTTTATGTGCGGATCGTTGAACTTCAACCACTTCGTCACTGTGAAGTTCCCATTTCCTCACTAGGTAGGCATGATGAAAATAATTCGTGGTTTAAAAGGGACGAAAGAGCAAGTATCTTTGACGGTCCGTTAACATAAACCTAAACTCTGAATAAAACAATAGAGCCTAGGCATCGTCGGTAAATTTTCGTAGATTGTCCGGTTAGAGAGAGTTATGTACCTTTTTGAAGCATAGAGTTTGTTACACCATAACCTCTATAAAGCTCTAATAATTTATTACACTTACCTTAAAGTTCTCACCTGCTTGTCAGTCATGTTCACTATATAAGCAGATCCAATTTTTTGTCACACATCTTATTTTGACAAAATGGCGTGGCAGAGCATTAGATTTTTTTTTACTAAATAACCAGGATACAATTAACTCATATTCTAGTGGCATGAACATGACAGATTTGTGAAAAATTCCATGAGAACCGTTATATTATCTCTTAGGCCATAAAGCAGATTGTACCACTTGAAATGGGGTTGGATTTCCTAAAAGAAATGGCAGCTTGTCTTTTGACACTATGTCAATTAGGCTACGATTTCCATTGAAAAGTACTATGTGAAAAAGTTTCGAACGACCGAGATTTACCAGGAAAAATTTACTATATCAAATGGGGTCTGGTACCTGCTCCTTCGGGATTATTTCATCATGCGAAAGGAAGAAAGTACCATGTCGAATAGGCAAAGCAACAGGCTTAGAAAAGGAAAATTATACTATATAAGATAATACTTCTTACCTGCGTTTACGGGAATTACTTCCCATGTAAATGATTTTTCTGACATTTTTTCTCGGTTTCCACCGCTATTTTTTCAGAGACTTTACACCCATTGCAAATAAGACGTTCTACTTCAACTATCTAATAAAAATAACTTCGTACTAATAGAGAAAAGAACGTTCTTACACGGAAGGAAATAACAATTTCCTTGTTTTGAAGTACAATTCTACATAGAGTCTTCATGTTTTCAAATAATTATATTCACTATGTAAGAATATTTGACGATTCACTTATCTTGTTAAAAAGTTGACTTTTTTGGTAGAAAATTAGATTTTTCTTTGAAAATTAATCTCCATATTTAAAAAGTCTTCTTTTTAGTCTGTCTGTCTGTATGTCTGTATGTATGCCTGTATGTATGTATGTATGAATGTATGTATGCATGTATGTATGTCTGTCTGTGAACACGATAACTTTTGAAAAAATTAATCTATTAGATTGACCTATGGTACATTCGTTTAGTGTCCTTGACTAAAGGTCAAGTATGTTAGCCAACCATTTTGGATGAAAATTCAAGAAGTGGGCACAATTTGAATATTTTTAAAACCACTTTTTTCGAAACTCAAAAATTCTCTGTACAGTTATTCATAGTATTCAAAAATTCGAACAATTTATCTTATTGACTTTTTTCATAAAATCGAAAATTACCAGAGTTATGACATTTACAAAATTCCAAAAAACACACGAAAATGAGCATTTAATGCCAAATAACGCAAGGCATAAACAAAAGTCAAACAAAGAAAAATGTTGCTTTTTGAATTCCCTAAAAGATTATCATAAAAACTTTTTAAATTTTCTTGAAAAATGGAACATTCAAATTCTGACAGCATACAAAATAATGGAAAATCCAAAAATTACATTTTTTAGCCAAACTGTGCAAAATACTGTAAAATATTACGGAACAAAAATTGTGCATTTAAAAAAGATCTACAAATTTTGTTATCAACTACTTTTTGATAGGATGCATTGTTTTGGCTTTAATAATGAAAAACCTCATTGAAGGTAAAAAGCAAAAAAATCTGCCCACTGCGTGGGCATATTCTAATCACAACTTTTGTCTTTTAATTACTTTTTCATCGCTTGTGTGGGGTTTCAAAAAATTTAATTTGTTATCTTTTTAATGCTTTTTTTACGATTGAAATCAAAAACAGAACTATCAAAAATGTTTCATAACAAATAAATCATGTTTACATTCTCATCAGAGATGGTATTAGATTTGTGTGAAATTTGACCCCCCCCCCCTTTGTCAAATGTTTACGTTTTGAGACTCCCTGAACCCGAAAAATAGGATTTTAAGAATGTGTCTGTATGTGTATGTGTAAAGTTTAAATCATGAAGAATATTAGAAATGAGCAAATTCAGTTTATGGAAAAACTATTAAAGTTTCAATCAAATGTTTGACAACAACATTTTTTTTCAAGAATTCGAATTTTTTCAAACGGGACAATGAAACTACATATGTTTTAATACCAATGTAAGTTATGAATTATAATAATATACATTTATGGGACTGATATAAAATTTCAGGGATAAACTCCAGTGCGAAGCACGATATACCAGGTGTATACATATGAAACCGGTATTGCCATCTAGCGGCCAGTAGACACACTTGTAGGCACTGTCGGAACTTACCATTTGTGCTAATTGGCGTA
>NC_046659.1:31841990-31844354 GCF_010883055.1 Belonocnema kinseyi | reverse complement strand
GGCGCATACTTTGAATAAAATATTTGTTATCATTCTCTTGAAATAAATGTGTTTTTTTCTTGAAAAAATACCGGTTTCATATGTATACACCTGGTACGTGATCAAAATGTGTTCGTTAAGGCCGAAGGAGCCTTATAAAAAGAGAATTCACAATTACCAAATTGCTGTTGTCGATACTTTTAGCTTTGGTGTGATAGGGCTGGCGTATGTGCTTATCTCTTCATGAATTTTCAACTACAGTTAAATGAATTTTATTTCAAATCCGTTACTGAACGAGATTTCAACCACAAAAGTCGTTGACTTTTCGATTCATTTCTAACAGTGGAGGTTATCTCCTCGATACACTGAATAAATTTATTCGTAAAAAAGTCACGAACTAGTAGCTAGGTCTCGGATATCAGAAAAATTCATTGAACATTGATGTAATTTCGTAAATAATCTGCGAATTTTGAGGAAGAATTGAAGAACTCGATATAACAAGTCTAAAATGGCTTATCAATTTTTTTCGCAAATAACTACAAAAATATTATGAGTGATTGGGAAAAATTTCACAAAGCACTCACGAGCTTGCCCGTCAAATCTGGGAACTAGGACGTAGGCTCGTCTTTACGTGGCCCGCACACACTATCACCCACCCGCTCGGTGCGCATGTGCATGCGTATGTGAGGATTAAAATCGTCGGATGAGTGGCTACTATTCGTATTATACCCACATTGTTCAGCCTCGGTGGCTGCGCGTGTTTACGCACTCATGGTTTATGTTTAGAAACTGTCGACTCCTCGAGGTTTCAAATTCTCAGAGATGTGCGAATTTATAAATATGAATCGAATCGCACAAATAAAATTTTTCCCTTTTTATATTCAAGTCTAAAATTTTCAGGAATTGTTTGTAGGAAATTCGAAATGTTCGTAAAAAAGTTATAAATTTGTCATTACATTTTTCATAGAAATAAGGATTTAATGTTTGATTTTTTTATACCATATCCGAGAACTAGCTACAAGTGCGTGACTTTTTTACTGATAAATTTTTCCATATATTTTGTGTACTTGCTGAATGCTCTTAATTCTCGAATCTTTTCACACTGCCTATGACTCAAGTCAACAGTTATACTCTGTTCCCCGAGAGAAAATCTTACAGGCGCACATGTGGGGTGTCGTTTCTCAGAAGAGGAGTGTCCTTCCCCTTTTTTCACACGCAGTTTCTTAATTTCTCTTTTCATAGTCCCTTGGTATCAATCACTTCTGCAGTCACCGACTTGAAAGTAATATATCTATAATATGCGAATTATTCCAATTCTAATACGATATGTAATTTGTTCAGAAAGTTTGAAAATTGAAGAAGTAATCAATATCAAATTCAATATTGTACTAAAGTTTCTTCAATTGAACTTCTTCGAAATTTGAACTTTCCTACACGGACTAGCGACTATTGCTCGAGTACAGGTACCCTTTCTAAACCGTTAAGTTGTGATTACTAGATCACATCATTATTATATATTTAAATAACTGTTTAATAAACTAATAAAATGGATTGTGATATAGATCTTACTTTTATTCATATCAATAATGTACCTTTTGTAAAAGGCACCTTGTTTAGTAAATCCTCGTTAAAATATATTACTACGTATAGTTAAAATTAGAATCGAAATAAAATGCGTCGTGCAATGTCAAATATTCGACGCACTTAGAGACGATTGTATTAGCAAATAGCGTTGAGTCCGCGAGCCTTCTGGGACTTCGTACTAGAAAGCAAGCGCAATAGCGCTACATTACCGCCGACAGTTCGCGTGTTCGCGCCATTCTTGATTGCACCTTTAAACATCGTATTTTCTTCATTCGTGTGATTTATATTTTATATTATAATCAAAATCCAAATCCCGCACTGAAAACTTTTTGGGGGAGCTGCTCGCCCACGTGGTAAAGCCAGAACGCCAAATGTGTCGCGCGCTGCACGCCTGCAACTCGGTACACATCCTTTTTCATGTGGGGGACACTGTGTTCCCACATTGGAACAGCTTGAGTCTTAACAGTATTGGTAAAGTAACGCTCCCTTCAGGCGGGAGTTTGGAATCCCCACGCCGAGTTTCGCGCGGAGTTATACAGTTTGTCGGCAAAAATGCTCGTGCGCATAATCAAGTGGCACATCGTAAGATGGCGGCTCTCCCCACTCATGGAATTCTCCCCCTGCCGTAGATTCAACCCCGCTCGCCAAGTTAGGATGGCATGCCTAGTCCCGTGTTTCCTATGTCCATGGTTATAGTTTATAACAGTGATCCCAGATCTGAAACGAGATGCGGTCCAATACTATGACAGGGCTATGTCCGTGTGAATATAGTAGGAGACGCTGTAAATGACTGAGTTGCGC
>NC_046659.1:31834908-31841890 GCF_010883055.1 Belonocnema kinseyi | reverse complement strand
CGCGCGCAACTCAGCCATTTACAGCGTCTCCTACTATATTCACACGGACATAGCCCTGTCATAGTATTGGACCGCATCTCGTTTCAGATCTGGGATCACTGGTTTATACTCGTGAGGCAATGTCATTCTCTTTTGTGGGCTGCTGCGTTCTCAACACACGAAAAAGGATCTGCTCGCACGTTTGGCACTGTAGCTCACTTAAATGTGGTCTGGCCGCTACACCAACCGTCGTAGTGGCGCTGCGTTGCCACTAAGAAGAGAGATACTTGCCCAATTTTTTTCAGAGTGCCTTCTTGAAAAATTAAACAATGGCCTGCGCGAAGAAAACTAAAATCAGTCGTTCGGTAGGGTCTTGTCTCGGGTAACAGATTATAGATTGTTTACGATTGGCACGCTTATTAAAACAGTATATTACATAACAAGGAGAAGAGTAACGTCTGTTAATTGTGAAAGCAATGTTTTCGAAACGAGTGGAAGGCGAGAGCCGAAGGCCGGAGCCTATCATGAGTTCCGAAAATATTGCCCGAGCCATGAGGACGGCTCTCCACAATGGCATATACTTTACTTTTTCTTGTAGAGACGCACAAAATGGAAAGCGTATTCTGTAGTTGGGGGATTCAACATGATCTCTCTTTTCAAGTCAGTGAATCAAGTGCATTCAAAGGTACTAAAAAGGAAATGTGGCACTGACGGATCACGAAAAGAACCTTAAAGAAACGAGAAAAACATAGCTGTCGGAGCTGTCACTTTACATATGAGTCGTCCATAAATCATGTGATCGCGTTTTCGCTAAATTTTGACCCCCTCTCCCTATCAACACGTGACCCTTTTTAAAAATGGAAAACATTTGTAACATGATAGGGAACATTAAAAAGTATTTTTTAAGACTGTTTATTGCGAATTCTATACAATTTAGTACTATAAAAAATATATAACTTCACATACTGAAGTATTTTTTCATAAAATTCGATGTATTACATCGTAAAGAATGAGGTATTTCATGTTTAGTGGGGGAAATTCAATATATTGTCACGGCAAGGGCCAAACAATAATACGAATTGCATGGGAAAAAAACTTGATTTTTTTAACAACTTGGAAAAAAATTACTTTGCACCGTAAGTGCATTTAGATATTATTTTAAAAAGACTGTTTAATAAAATAAGAAACTCGATCACTTTTTTGTAACGATTTCATTGAAGATCTGAACAGCTTTTGAAGAATTAAAAATAATATCTACTATCGGCGAGAAAATTCAAGTCCTCTGGCTTTGGGGTTAAAAAAATAAGTGAAGGAAAAATAGAAGCTTGAAGAAAGCAGGATCATTTTAAAGGTGCAAGTATTGTATATCAATGATCCGAAAAGTAATATTCCAAAAAAAGTTTCTATCTTACAGATATGAAAATCCGTTAAAAAGTAAGGAAATTTAACAGCTTTTAAAGATAGTCAACTTTGGATCATAGTTTCTTATTGAAAAAATAATATGAAAATTCTGGAAAAATTCGTGATGGTACTTAAAACATTTCTGAACTGATTTTCGTTGAAAAATGTGCAAAATATAAATAATTGTTTGTTTTTGATAAATAAATATGTAACTAAATAATCTTTAGTTCCAATGAAAATAATAAAGTTATCTAAATTGGAGACAGTTAGTTGAACTATCTGTGATAAATTACAATTTCAAATAAGTATGTCCTTCTTGCTGTCTTCGGAGAAATTGCAAAATTTAAAGTCAGTTTTTTATATGGGAAAGGAAGTACCAGAAACCAGCGTGGTGCCTTTTTCAGGGGATCCTCCTCGGTTTTCCCTGGTAAAAGCAACCCAACTTGTTCCTCTGAGCTTCACTGTGGCCTACTAACTTCTTCCCTGTGGTGAGGGAAATCGAGGATGATCCCCTGAAAGAACGACAGCACGCTGGTATCTAGCACTTGCTTTCCCATATAAAAAGCTGACGTCTGATATCACAATTTGCACACAGATAATAAGAAGCACATACTTCTTTCAAATTTTAAGTTATTACATATACTTTAACTAACTACCTCCAATTTAAATTACTTCATTATCTTCACTGGAACTGAAGATAGTTCACTTGCACATTTATTTACAAAAAACGAACAACTATTTATATTTTGCAAAATTTAAAACGGTAATCTTTTCTAGAATGTTTAAAGTACCACCATCAATTTTTTATTTAAAAAAAACAGTGCCCAGAAGTTTAATGCCTTTGAAAGCTGTTAAATTTCCTTACTTTTTATTGTATTTTCAGATCTGTTAGATCATAAATACATTGACAGTGAAAAATTATTTTCGGCCCAGTTATTACAAAAATAAATTATCCGAGATGCTAACCTCAGATTATATTTGTTTTAGATATTTTATACATTTAGTTGTAAAAATAAAAAATCACTGAGAATGAAGAAAACAAACATAAGGAACAAGTGAAATGAAATCGGATATGAGAAATCCTACAACAATTAAAACAATTTCTGTTTCCTCAAAAATAAAATTTTTTAAAAATTGATATTTAAAGACTTAAAATAAATTTTAAAGTATGAAAAACTACCCCTAGCTATCTGAATAATTTAATTAATTAAATTTACTAACTTTTTAAAAATAAAATAATATGTAAATGATGTAATTTGTCACATAAGAAGGTTGATTAGTTAGAAATTGTGTTTCTTCTCGTCCAGAAATTTCCACAGTTGGCCCTACTACAACAAGGTTTCTGGTCGGATCCCGGCCGGGCTACCCCTGGCTGGGTTTCATGGACAAGAATCCCATGGTCGGGAGATTGATTAGAGAAGTGAAACAGAAATGAGCTGTTTTAAATTTTTAAAAAAATTAAATTTTTCTTAATGCTATAACTTATTAAATAAAACTGTTATCAATTTTGGTATGCGCATCAGCAGAAATTTGACAATTTTCACTATTTTCAGACAATGTTTAGTTCACTGCCATGTATATCCACTTCAGCGTCTGGCGACTGCCTAGACACTCACTAGTTTTCAGTTTCGCACTTCGAACGATGGTGCGAATTGCACTCACGTCGCGACATTTCCTCGAAGTTTGCAAATAAAATCGAGATCCGTGATTAAAATCAACCTTGTTTCAGTAATTAGTCTGAAACCCTTACTTAGTTCGCGGATAATTATTATTTTTTATTAAATTATACTCTTGTGAATACATATTTTTCTGTGTACCTTCCTAACCTAAAATCACCACGTGGTTTCTAACGCGATACAATTTCTACGAGGTTCTATTATGAGTGGTTGAAAGTCTACTCAAATTTCCTTGCCAGAATTTGTAAACTTGATTTGACCTTTAAAGTGCACCGGATTCTTTACGATGAGCCTTAAAAGACAAAATAAGTTACCCATTTCTTGCCTAATGCAATACTTTTTAACCGCTTTGTGGCTCGATTACCCGATTGGATCCCGGCCAGTATTCAAGCCGGGCTCCGACTAGTTTACCATGACATTTCTAGCCGGATCCCGGCCGGATTCCCCGACCAGCGCCCGGCTTGAACCGGGGCTATGCGGTCGGGATTTCTACAGGGGTTATAATCTTTTTTAAAATAAATTTATATTAAAAAACGTCACGTCATTGGCCTCCCCCCCCCCTTATGTAATTTTCATGATACTTTTACTACCCACCCCCTTTCCGAGCCACGTGATTTATGGGCGTCCCCATATCGCCAGCTCCCACCATTTTGTCTTCCTCGCTGTGCGACCGCGCATGCCCTCCATTTTGTTTCTAGTATATAATGTTGGAACCGATACCCTAACATCACTATTCTTCTGTGCGGTCCAACATTATATATGCATTTCTTGTGCGGCTACCACAAAAAAGATCACAGGTGCAAATAAATTATTTACAGAAAATATTAATTTTAAAGTTAATTAAGATATAAGGAATTATTTAAAATGATTATTTATGATATAAAATGTATTTCTTCCTTTGAGTTTAAAGTTTATAATTTATTTTTTGTTTTAACATCAAATAATTATTTTAATTTTCACTCTGTAAGTCTATTTTTTAATTGAAGCTTTATTTTTCATTATTTTACAATTATCGTTTGTTATAGAAAATTTATTTGGACATTCAATCATTTTCAATAAGCGCGCTTAAAGTTACCAATCCGGTTCCTAGAACGACGCCTGCGCATTGTATAAAGTGGATTTATTACTGTAATTCGTCCTGGCTTGAAATATGAGAATTTTTAACTTCATAAATAATCGTACTCTTTGACATTACATTTCAGTCGAAAAAGAATTTGATGCCCAGACATGAATAAACATTAACGTTGAGTAGAGAAGTAATATATTTTAGAAAAATTGAACGATTGATCAAGAAATTAATATTGGACACTTGCAAAAATGTACTAGTATGTTTACAAAAAGACAATGAAGATACTGAGATAGAGAGCATGTGTCGAGATTGAAAGCCGCTGGACTGAATAGCGGATACGAGAGTTGTAGCATAAATTTCGAGATTCTCCAAATTTCAGTATCCTCTCATGGTTTCTGCTTATGGCAAGATGGTGGGTCGATAATGGCGGCGAGGCTGGAAAATCTAAATGATGAGGGAGGAGTAGTTAGACGTTAGCCGAGAGCGTGCCCATGGCAACCGAACGCCCCACCACAACCGTCAGGTTTCCGGATGCTGCCTTCGTAACCCGCGCAAAGGGGCTTGAGTTTAGGGGCTGACTATTCCTATTTACGCTCTATAGGATACCAAGCCACTTAACCTCACACAAACAGGCACACACACACGCAATTACGACCCTTTCTACACTATATCTTAGATTCATCTGTAAACTCAAGCGATAATATTTCAGTCGAGAAATGAAGGTCGACTTCCATTTAACGGATAAGACGATTTAATTAAAAAGTAAAGTAACCTATGATCACCAGGATGCTCCAAAAATGTTTTTTTTTATCATTTTTTTTTACTTCAGAGGTAGAGTCACCTTAAAAAAATGAGAAAATAAAGATTAAACTCATAGTTCAGGGTTTGTTCGACACCATACTCAAACTAATTACAACACGTATTTATTTCCAAAAATTGTTTTAAATAATTGTATTTGCTGAATGAAATCTAAAAATTAGTCCATATTTAAAGTAGTAATTTTTTAAAAAACTTTATGTAATTATTTAGATTAGGGGTATCCAAAGGTAGATCATGTATTTACTAGCGATCCCAGGCAAATATAGGTCGGATCTACTCAGTTTTGAGCCAAACTGTCAAAAACCCCCCAGTGTAAATGTCTCTAAACAGCTTTAATGTATTATTAATAAATGATAATTGATAATAATTCCGAAGAAAATAATTGAAATTCTGCCCAAATAGAATCTGCCCATTGCTGACGTGTTTGTATGTTTTGCGGTAAAAGAATACAAATTTTATTCGAATCTTTGAGGGATAGTTGTGAATTCTTGAGGGAGAGTTATGACGCGGGGTACTCAAACTCTGATTGGTGCATCTGTACGGGAACTTGCTATTCTAAAAATGGCGCGATTGACAAATAAAGAGAAGAGCATTAAAGGAAATAACATCTAAAATTAATGAAATGTTATTAAAAATCTCTTTTCGGCATATAGATTATACAAATTGCCACAAATATTATTGATTAAATAAATCAATTTTGTATGTTGGAAGCAAAGATTTGATGCGAAAAGGTTATAAATAGAAATAAAGTAAAAATAAATTTTAGGAACGAAAAAAACATTTAAATAATTAAATTTCATAAATTCTTATTTCGAAAATGATTGCAAAATCAATTTTAAGAAACCTGCATAATTTTTTTTAAAGAGGCATATAAACTTTTTTTAAGGCACATAAATATAATTAACATTTTTTCTTAACAAATCTAAATAATACATATTATTTTAAGAGCGAGTGTCAACATTTTGTCAAAGAAATCAAGCAAAAAGTAGCATGAGTGGAAAGATATTTTTATTTCATACTTAATAACGATATGTACAAATAAAAAACACATTTTTTATATGTCGCGTGCATCGCCATTCTTTTGCTAGAGTACATTTTATCAATATTCATTTCTTTGGTTCAAGATTAATTACAAATTCTTAGGAAAAATACTAAAACCCTGCGCAATATTTTGTCTTTTAAGCCGTGACATGATAAAATGTGACTGGCATGGATTGATTCTCGCAACGAACTTGGTATAGTCAATGTTTTCGAAATCGATGCAATTACTGTAACCGACTGAAGCAATATATTCTTCGCAAGTTTGTGTGGTTTCTCGAATGCTTTTAATAACCCAAATTGGCTGGAGAAGCTTTAACAGTCGATGCCCTACCGGAACTCTAGACGATTTATAATCGATTTCTAGATGATATCGTCTAGGAACACATCATCTAGAATCGTCCCCTTGCTAGGTTATAACTGGACGACTGCTAGACTCAAAAAGGTCACCGTCATCAGCCCCTTTTGTATAGGGTAAATAGTAAAGCGGTAAATTCAACTTAAGCCGACCCTATTAATATCTATATCTGTGTGTAGTACGCTTCTAGGGAACCTCAAGTGGGCATCTAAAAAATGTCTAGTGTGCATCTAGGGATCGTATTGTGTGAATCTAGGAAGCGTCTAGTGCGCATGTAGGCAACGCATAGTGTGATTCTAGGAACGCATGCAAAATAATGTACCAATAAATATTATTTTTAACGTTAATACATTTTATTTAGTGAAATTAGTGCAATACTTTGAAATTTGATTGTATTACTTCATAGAGAGATGTATTCAAATTCAGAACAGAGATTACTTATGAGGAATCATTTCTGACACATTCCAAAAATATATTATTTGAATCTAAGAATATATAGTGTCGGAACAATAGAGTAGTGCCTCAAAAGAACGTACGAGAGTAGTTCAATAAGTCCTTAGAATGACCAACATATGGCGCGCGAATCGCTCCAAATAATCTGTTTTCAGTCAGCACCACTCCCGACTAGATATATGGTGCAGT
>NC_046659.1:31813348-31834808 GCF_010883055.1 Belonocnema kinseyi | reverse complement strand
CGCCCGAGTTCACACATGCTTCGTTTCAATGGCTAAAATTGAAGAACTAAAATTCGAATTGGTCGAACACCCACCGTATTCACCAGATTTAGCCCCAGTGACACGGTTCCTTAAATATATAATCGCACAATTAAACGTTTTAAAAAATCGCACTCTCCGAGGATTTGAACCCTAAATAAACTATACTAAGTTCAGTGAGAGAAAGATCGATAGGAACGACGCATTTCCGTCCAGTTCGCACAAACTGTCATAAAGGCGTGGCTTAGAGATTTCCAATCTTCGGAAACCTTGCTTCGAAGGCCTTTAATTTTAAGCATTTGACCTCTCTTTTTCCTAAACGTCATCATTCTTTGATTTATTCCAAAAGCCAGATGATAAGTCTATGGGAGGTCAAGTCGAAAGCTTCCCGATAATCAATCCAGGCCATCGATAGGTCACGCTGGTAGAATGCTGCATCTTTGCAGAAACATCTATCGATGAGCAGGTTCTCCCGAGATCCCGCTACGCCTTTCTTTGAGCCTCCTGGTTCATACATTTCTTGCCACACAGGTTCAATTGCCCGAACAATCCTATCATTTAGGACAGCTGTGAATATCTTATACAGTATGTTCAGACAAGTGATTGGCCTGTAATTCTTCGGGTCAGCTAAGTTGCCTATTTTCGGCAGGAGTATTGTGCACCGAAGAAAGGAGGCTTACTCTGAAAAGTGAGATTTTTAAAGCAATCGATCGAAGTCGACCCGAAAAATGCGACTTTTAGGAGAGAGGGAAGACTCACAAAATTTTGCCTTTCCACTTCCCACTACATTTTCATGGAAGAAGATAGGTCGTAGACGCGGCTCACGGGCAGGGTAGAGATGAGACGCTTAGATGTAGTGGTAAGTGGTGGGAGCTGTTTCACGGAATCACGAGCTCTCGAGCAAAAGTCCAATTTCTCGGGTACCTAACAACTCAACTATTAGCAATAATAATGCTCCGTTTTTTAATGGTTTCTTTAAAAGGATCAGCTCAAAAACTTTCGAAAGTTGTAAGAACCTCGATTTAGATTTCTTTTAGAGCAAGCCCCCTTTCTTCGGCGCACGTCAAATATATATACCAACTGGAAATGAGTCAGATGGCCCTTAATGTTCACGTTTCTGCCCCCCCCCCCCCTATCCCCGAAATCAGTCCATGGCTATTTGAAGGCAAACCCCGACAATTGACTGAAAGCGAAAGTTTGGTAGTCTTACAATATCCGCATTAAATATATTCTTAATTATTTAACATAGCAACATAAAACGTCCGTTACAGCACGCGGAAATTATTGCATTGCAAATTAATAATAAGCGACCGTCTTCCCTTTTTTATTACTCTTTCTTCCGTATTTTCAGTTCCTAGATGTTGGGATTTCCCCGAAATCGGGACGGCATGAAAGAAATGAAATTTAAATTTTACCTGGTTAGGGTGTACATTCTAATGTTCACATTCGCTGTATATGCGCACCGTTCTACGGCGCAGACAGTCTTCGATCCCTAGCTGGCTCACTGAGCTGGCGACGCTTTTATGACTAAGAAATTTAATACGTTTTGTCACATTTGTGGAAAGTATGAAACGAAGAAATACCGTCGATCAATTAATGATTCGATAAAAACGTCATACTTCAACTGTTATGGGACTTCAATGAAAAATTTGGATAAATCGTGAGTTCCAACCTCAATTGGTCATGCTTGTAGATTAAATTTGTCAAATTGGGAAGATGAAAGTACCAAGACGCAGACTGTTATTCAACCACCTGTTTGGCGTGAGCCCAAAGATCATGATACTGATTGCTACTTTTGCTTATGCAAAACAGAAGGTTTTTCTAAAAAGTATTTGGAGAAGATGGTTTACCCTGGTGTAAAAAGTGTTACACGAGCCAAGATTGGTATTAGAAATCACTCTGAAAACAAAAGTGACCGATCAACTCACGAATCAATGGATACTGACGATCCTAATGCAACTGAAGATACTTCTTGGGAAGAATCTGATGATGAAAGTCCTGCATTTTTTGAACAAGACTGATTAGACTATTTTATACGTGACCTTGATCTTCCAAAAGATAAAGCTGCGCTTTGCGCTTCAAGACTCAAAGTGAGGAAACTATTGTTACCTTGCAGTAGAGTAACTGTTTACAGAAATAGAGGATTGGCGTCTTTTCATAGATTCGTCTACAGAAAGTCTGAAAGCAGTACTATTACATAATGAAAATAAGTACTCTGCAATTCCAGTAGGTCACTCTACACTGAAAGAATCTTATGATACTTTCCAATTACTCCTGTTAAAAATAAAATACAATGTCCATAATTGACTTATTTGTGGTGACTTCAAAATGATAAATCTTATAATAGGTTTACAATCAGGAAACATTAAATATCCTTGTTTTCTTTGCATTTGGGACAGTCGTGCAAGGGATGAACATTGGATAACGGAAAAATGGCTAGATTCTATGGCTTGAGATTAGAGTGGAAAGTTCGTCACTATAATGTTTTTTATGAAAGTCTTGTTGACAGAATGAAAGTATTATTGCCACCACTCCATATAAAACTAGGGTTAATGAAGCAATTTGTGAAAGCCCTAAACACCGAAGGAGAATGTTTCAATTATATCAGATCTACATTTCCGCATTTAAGTGAGGCCAAAGTTAAGGAAGGTATTTTTGTTGTGCCTGATATAAGAAAACTATTTAAAGATGATGACTTTATCAAAACTATGACATCTATTAAAAAGGATGCATGGTTGAGTTTCAAGTATGCTGTACAGAAATTTTTAGGGAACAATCGAGATCCAAAGTTTAGAACTATTTTATCTAGTCTGCTGAAGAATTTTAAAAGATTAGGTTGTTTAATGAGTATGAAAGTATATTTTCTCAAATCTCATTTGGATTATTTCCAGAAAATGTTGGAGCATTCAGTGAAGAAATGGGCGAACGCTTTCATCAAGACTTTCACCAAAAAGACCAACATTATTAAGGTCGATGCAATCTAAGAATGATGGCCGACTATTGCTGGTCTTTGCAAAGAAATGATAATGACCCTACTAATATTGCCGCAAAAAATCAAGACCCCCCCCCCCCTTAGAAGGCAATAACTTCGCAGGAAAAAATGTAAGGAGGTTCGAATAAGAACCACACGAATCTGCTAAGTTTTCTGAATAAAATTGTGTTTCTGTAATTTGCGTAAAAAAATTCCGTTTTGAGCTAATTAGCAAAATACAAGTTAAAATGCTGTCACGAGGCCCATTGTTGAGACACTTTAACTTTCGCATGATCCCAGAGCTAAGAAAGAGTATGTTGGAAAAAATTTGAAAAAATTCTGAAGTGTCCTACAACATGTTTAGAATCCAGTAGAGACCTTAAAATTTTTTAATATTTAAAAATGTCAGTTTTGTAAGGATTTTTCTTGAATGTTTTTATTTAGGGATTGAATGGAGTTATCATGCTATTTAATGGCTTAAAATGTGTAGTAATGAGGCGAGCCACGTGGCACAGTAGTAGAAAAAAGTGTAGAAAAAAAGGTTCGTCATATTTCCCAGCTGTAGACAGCCGTTTTCTTCAGATTTTCCCTCAGTTACTTCTTAGCTCAGCAGGGCCGTCTTAATGCTTTGAGGTGGGCTTCGCCCTTCTTTCCTGATATAAAATTTTGGAATCATAATACAGTATCAAGTTTGCACACGAATTATCCTTTATTTTATTTTTTTATATAGTACACCTATATCGGTATTATAATATAATTTTGTAATTATTAGGCTGTTAATTCGCTACGGAAATGCGTGAAAGATTTGTTTATACGAGCAATTCCATGTGTGTATTTTTTAAAAATTATTCGTAATAAGATAATATTGCACCATATGTAGTGTTATACAAATATTTTTCCATTTAGCCGAAAAGAAAGTGTGGACTTTCTTGGAAACTGAAAATAGAGGACTTCACACTTTTAACCCTATCCCCTTGTTTTACCATTTTTTAAATATTTCCTCTTTGTCTCGCCATTTTTAAGAAATTTGTACTCTTTCCCTTATTGTTTCACCTAAATACGAATTGAATTAATACAGAAACCAGTACGAAAATAGAATTATTTTTATTTTGTTTGTTTGGAAAGTCTACTAATATAATTTTTCTTAACATTTATATCCTATGGTTAAAAATGGTACTATTTAATAAAAAATTTAATAATATTTATGAAAACTTAACCGCTTTGTTTATTTCTTTTCTCGTCGAAAACGAACTGCTGTGGATAGAAAATTGGTCCTTTTTGAATCATGTGAAGAACTTAATTCATTATTAGTAATTTTTATGAAAATTGTAGTATTTGTTCTTGTATGTGCTGAAAGAAAAATCCTAACATTATTTTTGAATAATTCCCAGAAATTACAGGATACACAAAATTGAAAAATTTGGTCTTTTTTCTTTAAACTCTCATAACTTTTGTGACTTTAACACTATAAAAGCGTATGTTTTTTAATATTCGTAATATGGTGCAGTTCTGAACAAAGATTTCTTGAAACAAAAAATGTCAAAACCTTCTTGAGTTTTTCAAAAACGAATGTTTCTACTGAATTTCTGAAAAAAATACCCAATTAAAAAAATGCATAGATAGCTTATACTGTCCTCTAAATAATTCAATTAAAAATTAATTTTTGAAAAATACAAGTTTTTGAAATTTTTGGTTAAACAAAATATTTCTTGACAACTGTCCCTTATTACAAATGATTTAAAAAATGCACCTTTACAGCAATAAAGTCATTAGAGTTATAAGAGTTAAATTATAATGCAAACAGCTCAGTTTTCAATATATTCTAAGTTTTTGGAATTTTTCAAAAATCATTTTATATTTTTGTCTTTCAACACCTAGAGAACAAATACTGCAATATTCATTAAAATTTCAAACAATAGCTTACATTCTACAGATGACGACATGGAATTGCTCGTATAAACAAATCTTTCACGCATTTCAGTAGCAAATTAATAGCCTGATAATTACGAAATTATATTATGATACCGAAATAAGTGTACTATATTAAATAAACAAAATACAAGATAATTCGTGTGCAAGCTTGATACTGTATTATGATATCAAAATTTTATATCAGGAGAGAAGGGCGCAGCCCACCTCAAAGCTTTGAGACGGCCTTACTGAGCGAGCAGCAGCTGTGGGAAAATCTGGAGAAAACGGCTGTCTGCCGCCGGGAAATGTGACCGACCTTTTTTTCTACTCTTTTTCCTGCTACTGTGCACGTGCGTCGCCTCATTACTACACATTTTAATCCATTAAACAAAGCGATAGCTCCATTCAATCCCTAAATAAAAACATTCAAGAAAAATCCTTGCAAAACTGACATTTTTAAATATTTTTAAATTTTAAGGTCGATAAGTTAACGTTTCTCAACAATGGGCCTCACGACAGCATTTTTACTTGTATTTTGCTAATTAGCTCAAAACGAAAAATTTTTATGCAAATTACAGAAACACCATTTTATTCAGAAAACTTAGCGGATTCGTGCGGTTCTTATTCGAACCTCCTCACATTTTTTTCTGCAAAGTTATTGCCTTCTAAGGTGGGGGTCTTGATTTTTTGCGGCGACATTAGTCATAAACGAAAGTCTCTTCAACGATCGTTTGACATTAAGCGCGAACGTAAGTCTTGCCTTAACTGGGTAGGCAATCGTAATTCTTGCCTTGACTGGCTGGACGATTCAAAGTCTTGCCTTGACTGACTGGGCGATTCAAAGTCTTGTCTTGACTGACTGGGCGATTCAAAGTCTTGCCTTGACTGGCAGGGCGATACAAAGTCTTGTCTTTATTGGCTGGGCAATTCAAAGTCTTTCCTTCATTGGTTGGGCAATCTAAAGTCTTTCCTTTATTGGTAGGTAAATCTAAATTCTTGCCTTAATTGGCTGGAAAATATTAAGTACTTGCGTAGCTGGACAATCCCAAGTCCAGCCTTAAGTGGCTGGAAAATATTGAATCTTGCCTTCGGAAGCTGGAAAATCCTAAGTAAATTTACAATATTGAATGAATCATAATAGTAAATTTTTTTTAAAGCCCTGTTGTCCATATTCGCTCTTCTAAGAGTTATAACAAAAAACTGAGCCAATCGAAAAGGAACCCCCGAAAACCCCTCAGATTACATTTTCAAGGGACAATGGCATACCATCTCGGCGTTAATGGGTTAATACGCTAAATTGAAATATTTCATTTCAAGGTTAGCCTACTTGTAGTGTGGAATTCAATTATTTCACGAAATGTAAACGACTAAATTCGCTGCTCCCAGGGTTAGGTGGGTTAGCCTGCTTATGATTTGGTAGGGTTGATTTCTGGGTTTAGGTGGATTAGCAGGTAGGTGGATTAACCCACTTGTGGCATGGAACTTCATTATTCCAAGAAAAATATGCGACTAAACTTATTGTTCCCAGAGTCAGGTGGGTTAACATGCTTGTTGCTTGTTAGGGGTGGTTTCTACCCCTAGGAAACGGCATCCGTAGAAATTAAAAGACACGGGTTCCATATTTTTGATTGTTTTATCAATGTGCAAAGTTTGGTATCAAACGACTGTATGCTTTTTTGTTGGTATTTTGTGCGGGATCCTTTGTTCTTTTCTGAAGTCCTAAATTGTGGCCGCCATATTGGATCTTCTAGGGGTTATAACAAAAAACTGACAGCGGCAATAGAAAAAGCACCCTCGAAAACCCCTGAGATAATATTTTGCAGAAGAAATATCGTACCGTCAGCAATAGAGAATGCGTTGTATAAATCTGAACACCGCAGCGTTAATGGGTTAAAACGCCCAAATAAAAAATCTCAAATTACAATATTTTGGTGAAAAATAAAGATTCCTAATAAACCTAAGTATGTTTGAAAGGGGAAGATTAGTACATCCAATTTCCATATTAGCTTTGTGGTAGAAATTTTTCTTGTACAGTTACATAACCTCAAAAACAGCTAAAAACGCATTTTTTGCACTTTTAGGTTAGGATATTATGAAAACCTGACGTACAGAAGCAATTTTTGAGTTCAGATTCGGGTTCAGCGCATCAAAATCCTTCGGAAATGTTTGGTCTGCTTTATGGCTTTTGACTTTTCTCAAATTTTGTTGGCCTATGTAATTTTTGTAGTTTTAAAAACTTTCCGGCACCACTAAAATTTTTTTTTCAAATTAAAAAATTTCCCCTTCGATTCTTATCTTACAAGGAAAGTAGCCCCCCCCCCCCATTTTAATGATCTTGCTATATGTTGTAGGGGCCCAAAAAATAAGCGAAATGTATTTTTTCTTATCAGCCAATAAACGGTTTAAGGGGGCGAAACAACCCCCCCAAATATGTTAGTGTCGAGAGGTGGTTTCATTGGTTCACATAGCAGAATGTAATATGTGTGAATAAAACTAATTGTAAAAGTTTTGGCATAATGAGAGATGAAAAACCCTATTTCCCTGATTTCATGAAGTAAGTTGCCGTCTTCTTACATTTTTTTCGAAAATCATATTGCAGGGGGTGACAACCCCTAAATACACTTGATCCTATATATGCATATGAACAGCCTGCAATTTGATGAAGCTGTGTATAGGGGGGGTTTTTGGGGTCGCTGAATGCAAATTTGGTAACAGAATTAAAATCATTCAAAATAGCTGATCCAATACGGCAAATTAAAAATTTTAATATTAATTGGATTTTTATAAAAGTGACTATCCTACAGTGTTTGGAGTCGCTCAATGCTAATCTGACATACAAATTTCAAAATTAAAAATGTCTTATCAAAAATTTCAAGCCATTGGATCTTTGTCAATTTATTTTTCCACATTAAAATTAAAAGAATGTTAATTTCTCACAATACTTCAAAATGGTTAATTCGAACATTTTTGTGTATCTATATTTTTGTTTTTGTTTTAAATACATGTATCATTAATGAGCATTAGAGTGCACAATTTTTGTTACTGTTCAAGCCTGGTGCATTAATGATAATCGTCGAAAAATTGTTCCAAACATAACGATTTGTTACACCATAAACATCGAATGACAACCACATGTGTGCATCCTTGAATTTCACAATGTGTTGCACAAGATTCTCCGAAACTAAAATCAACTCGATTTTCGAAATGTTCTGGTTTTTCATCAATGTATCCACTTTTATTCCAAGAATGTTTGAACAAATGTACGTACCTCGGCGAAGATAATTGGTTGTGAACTAAAGATTGCATTTTAATAATATTATTTCTTAAATGTAAATTTAGATCGTGATTCATGAGAATAACGCTATCGGGAAAGTGCCGCACGTAATCTTTCCAGATTCGAAAACCATATACATCCAGGGGTTGAATTTTTCCTGTTGTTCCTGTTGTTATTCATTGTACATTGACATGATTGTTATCGGGTGCAGTTTCCGCTACTATTTTAGGGTAATGACCACGCCGTGCGTCAAACAATAGAACGCTATTTGCTCCCACGTTTACAAAATATATTTTCTCCAACCAAATTTTGAAGTGATCTAAAGCTAATGGAATATAAATGTAATTTGAGAAATCATTTTTTGAATTCACATGTTTCAATTAAAAGACTTGTTCGTAATTTTTCATACCTGATGTAAGTTTTCCAGATTTTAATGCTTCGACATGAGCATTTTCGGCCCTAAACAGATTCGCCTCTACCGCTGGTCCAAACTTTCCACTTTTGTTCTTTCAAGATTAGAAAGAACGGTGATAAAGTTTCCCTTCACCTGCTATTAGCGATTGAGTTATATAACCATGTAATGTTGCTGACACTGACTGAACGAAGTATTGCACTTGTTTTCCTCCTTCGACGGCCAAAGTTCCTCCTGAATGCACTTCCAGCTGAAAACCACTTTCATCAAAATTATAAACATTTTTAAATCCAAATTTTCTTATCTGTTGTCTAACACCAGTAATAAATTCTTCGGCTTTCCTTCTCAACTCTTCAGTGTTTTCTAAATATTTTCGAGTGACAAATTTATTAATCTTTCTTGATATTATTCTGTGTCCACGCTTAAAATGTGTTAACCAGTGTTTCGAAGCGTTGAATCTGAAATCTTTATGTCCTATTTCCTTCTGGACTTGCAAGGCCCATCTCCGTGAATCTTTGCCATCAACAGCGAAGCCGGTGTCAAGTGTTAATTAAAAATTTTCCAGTGTAAAGTCACAAATTCTAGCAATCTTATCCCTATAGGTACCACCTTTATTCAATAAGTGGGCCCAACGTCGCAATTGTTTGACAGACGTTACCCTCTTAAAATTCCTTCTTACAGTATCAATATTTGAATTTTTTTCGCCACTTCTCCAGAATTCTACGGATCTTAATTTATAAGCGTAAAATACTTCTTCTCTGTCTTCCGTACTCTTATCTGTAGGGTCACAAAATGCTTTCAATATGCATGCGTCCGTCCAAAATTGCATCCTTTCGTCCTATTTCAAATGGGGCATTCTATACAAACCGGGAGAAAACCTTATTGTAAGACTTTTATTTACCGCTTGTTTTTATTTTGTATAGAACATTCAATATTAAGTTATCAAACATTCAATATCAAAATTGTCAAATATAATAAATTCAGAATGGAAATTTATTCTTGACAATTTATGGACCAGTTTTCCCTACATAGGGCATCGGTGTGAAAGAGCATTATTACACCCTTTTTAGGCACTCGCCATTTTATGTGGTCTGTACCCCACTAGAAATAGGACGATCTTGCTGATGCCTTTTCAATCCTTCGTCAAGATTTCTGCACGGGGCATTGCGATTTACGTATGTCCGTATTATTAGAAATACAACTGTCCATCAAAATCACTAATAATGACTTGACCACTTTTCGAAAGAAACACAAATCAGTACGAGAAACAGAAGACACGCAATTGTTTGAACTTTATTTTTATTCGTTGACCGCTGTCGCCATATCGTTGTCGTATATTATTCAGCAGTAACTTTCTTTAGCACTATAAATTGTTCTTTTTAATTTTGCCTTACTTTCCATTATTTTTTCGTATGTAGGTGGTGGATCACCCCCTAAATTGTTATTAATAAAGTCAGGGAAATAGGGTTTTTCATTTCTCGTTATGCCGAAACTTTTCCAATTAGTTTTGTTTACAAATATTATTTTCTTCTATGAGAACAAATCAAACTCCCTCTTGACACTAACATATTTTGGGGGTAGTTTCATCCCCTTGAACAGTTTATTGGTTGATAAAAAAACGCGTCGCTTAGTTTTTGATCCCCTACAACATGTATCGAGATCATTAAAATCAGGGGGGAGCACCTGGGGTACTTTCCTTGTTAGTATGTCCTCATCTATTTTGAAGCAGTGTTTCTGAAACTAACTTTTTTTCGTAACATAAATATTCTCGAAGCTATTTAACACAGTAAAAAATTGGGGGTATATTTTTTGAAGGTAAAATTATAACGGTGTTCACTGTACCTCGGTAGAAATTCAGATATCTCTCGAGCTTGGTGTACGACATACCGAGTATGTGGGGAACGAAATACCGACTAGGTGGGGTAAAAAAAGTCAGATTTAATGTTTTGAAATTTTGACAGTTGATGTCAAACATGAAATGGACTTAGAAAACTAGAAGGTATGTGGATTTCACTTTGTGAAACTAGGTTTGTAGTTATGAGCATGATTCAAATTACAAGGGTTGGGATTCCGATGCCCTCTAATCCAGTTTATCGAATCTCTCTAACGCATGAATGTTTAGAATGTTTAGGCTAAGGGGGGGGGGGCAACGTCAACCTGTTATCAGTCAATGATATTTTTAAAGTTAACAAGATGTTGAATTGATCCATTTTTTTCTCATTTCGAGTTCTACATTATTTTATATCATATCTCTACAAGTATTAATCACATGAAAAAAACAATGATTTGTTAATTAAATTATTTCGGACATGCTGTATTTCGTCGACTTTCTCCCTCACCTGAGGGCAAAGCCATCTGCAGCTTTTTTGAAAATCAAAATATTCAAAGATAAGAAAATATGATTGTTTGTTTCTGTGGTATTTTATGTACTGGAGAAATTACCTTCAAAGAGATCAAACAAGAAGAATAAGTTATTTTGAATAATAAAACAGAGATAGCTGTAATATGACCTCTTATTCGTTGACATTGTACTAGAACCGGACTTTACGCAATGTTTCTACTGTATCAATACAAGAAAACTGCATACCGACCGGATTGATAATAATATTCAATAGCTTCTTCCATGTAGCCCACAAGATAAGTTGCTGTTCTACATTGCCGATCATTTATCGATGAAACTTGTGACACGTGTTTTACCCAAGCACTTGTTAATATTATTTTCGTCGTACCTGCCCCCCTGGCTAAGCCTCACTTATTTATGAGTTTATTATATTTTGGACTTGAATTTCGTCTAATTAATATAATTAGATTGTGTTTTATTGTTGTATCGGTCAGAATATCACATTATAATACTGTAAACTTTGCATATTAATGTCTCGTAATAGAAAATTTGATCCAATAGTCTTTATTTTGATCAAATTGAATTTGTACGTTTTCCTAATGTTTTTTCTTGTTTTTTAATTCAGACCTCGCGAATAATTAAGGCTAACTGACGACCGTAGCTAAATCTCAGGATGCTATTATTACGCGTATAGAAAGACCTTTCCATCTTAAATATTGAACAACTACATGTGTAAGGAATTTAGCATGCATATGCTCTACTTTTCTAGTAGATAAAAAGTTCTTTTCTGAGTAAACGCGGATTTCACTAATATGCGCAATAGTGATTCTCGTGTATTTTTAAGTTGACACGTGGCCTTACATAACCTAAAAATACACAAGAATAACTACTGCGCAGGTCAGAGATATCCGTGTTCTGATACCACTGACTGGGGCTGAGGGATAATCTATCTCTCTCGCACAGAAACGTGATTGGTCTTTCCAGTTTTGCTCCGTAAATAGCTCTTTACTTTCCTGCCGATGAAAATGCACTGAAAAGGCGAAGAAACCGCACTGGCCAGTGCCTACTCAATGCTGTTTCTTCAACACTACATGTACCACTAGTATTCTATACCTGGGTTCCCCTTCAAGTGCCCATTTAAAATTTTAAAAGGCTATTTCACCCAATAAATCTAGTCTCCCTGGCGGACCGAAGGAACCGAATGGATCCTCTACAAAGTACCCACAAAGACCCCATTAGGTCCCTATTCGATTCCTTCTTAAAAAACTCAAAAAGATAGCAAAATTAACATTTAAATGGTTAAAATTCGGATTCTGCGTTCAAATTTGCGTTAGAAACTCACGGAGTAATCGCAATACTTTTTCTTGCAGCGTTAAAAACTTTAAAAAATAAAATACCTGTTATTTACATGGGCCGAAGGCGACTTCAAGTGCATCTTCTTTTAGTAGCAGTTATTAAGCGTTCCGTCGGTTACTTTAAGAATTTTGTCTGGATGCTAGCGCCACGCAGTGGAAACCTCAGAGAGCAACACTGCGATGCAAATGAGAGAGAATTTTATTTTTAAACTTCGCACGCAACATACTACTTGAGCTATTATGGATGTGCTTGAAGTCACCTTTAGCAGAAATTAATGACATTTTAAAAAATTTTTAACGCTGCAAAAAAAGTATTGCGATTACTCCGTGAGTTTCTAATAAAAATATAATGTAGAATCCGAATTTCAACAGTTTAAAAGTTTATCTTGCTGTTTTTTTTTGTTTTTTAAAAGGAAACCGAATGGGGACCCAATGGGGTCTTTACGCGTACTTTGTAGAGTCTCTATTCGGTTCCCTCTGTCCACCAAGGCTATGAGGTCTTTGAAAAGGTGTGTTAGTAGTATATACTATAGTGTTAGTGAAAATCGATGTGCCTACCCAGGCAAAAAGAAACGATTGAACTGGAGTGCTTTGAAATGTGTATCTTAAAATTCCGGATTGACAAAGTTGTATTTCAATTGTTTTGGAACTCTTTGAATTGGTCAGCTATTTAGACTTAATTAAATCTGCCAACCTACATTCGGAGATGTAATCGTTCTATAGTTTTAAGATATTCTGAATAGGCGAACATAACCCCAAAAAATTAATTAAGTTCAATTCGTGATTTGCGATTGACAGCAGAAACACATCAATCGTTTTAATTTCTCAATTAAATGTAGTTTGGAGGATGTCAAACTGTATGGAGAAGTGCAGTTTCCCTTTTACAGAAATGAATCTGCATCCTACAATTAATGTTTGATGAATGTTTGATGTTTGGGAAGTGGCTGCAAGTACATTTGAATGGGAAAATGCAGATAAGTTTGGGACTGTCCACTGCGTCGCGAACTTGTGAAAGTAGGTAGCATTTTTAAGTTGCATTTTAAATTGGGCTTAAAACCAAATCTAGCCCTGTTTTTACTAGTTTAGAACTAGTAAGAATGAAATGCGGTTACTAGTTTAGAATTAGTAAGATTGAAATGCGATCAATCGCGTCTGGTTTACTGGGTATGCCAATGCGACTAGGCTAACAAGCAGACTGGCTGAAAGGGATTAAAAATCAAGTTTGTAAAATTTTGAAACTATCTGCGAGATGGTTAGAAATTAAGAATCTACAGGTTTCCGTTATTTCAAATATCTAACTTTTTATTTTGGATGTTTAAAATTGGAGTGAATATAACGTATCTCGTAAATGGAACGAGATATGCCAAGACAGACAATATTTTTGAATTCAACTTAAAAGTAGTATATTAATATATAAGTTATAATTATAATGAAAAAATATGTATAATGTAAAATACGTATATTGAGAAAATTCATAAAGTAAAAAAAGTGTTGATAATTTGAAGAAAATTCTAAAACGAGAGTCGGTTTGGTTGTGACCACATCCTGTAAATAACTCTGCTCGTCCAGTATGTGACGAATACAATAGGAACATCACTTCTCAGTGCGGTTTTGGTGCTGAAAATGCGCACAAATAATTAATTGACAAAAGTGTACTGTGTGACATTGAATATTAGTACTACTTGTAAAACTGTTAGTTCAGCCTAAATTGAAAGATTATTTTATTATATTTCTAGTCCTAAACAGTTTAAGACGAGATAATTGAGCTTGCTTTTAAAATTGAATTTATACTCGAATTTTAGATAAAGTGTAATTAGTTATATCAGTAAATATAACAGTAAAGGTAATCCATTTACTGCAGCCAATTTCGGAATTCTAAAAATTAGTAATTCTACATCATTTGAACTCTTATATCGTTTAAGTTATTTTTTAGTAAAGCAAAACAACAAAGCATCAATTATGTGAGGTTAATTTTTTAAAAGGTGACATATACGATGAAATTTTGCTTTTACGCTCGACAGATTGGCACGAATTTTAAATTTCTAAAACTTGGAATGTGTAAATTAAATGACAGAAATACATTATATTTCATTGTATGTAAGTGCTACTTGCACAACTATTAGTTGAGCCTAAATTAAAAGATTATTTGATTATATTTCTAGTCCTGAACAGTTTAAGGCGAGATAATTGAGCTTCCCAAGAATCTTATAGAAATAATATATTTATGTAAATTTCAAAACAAACGAACGATACTTATCATCTTCTTCTCGATTGTACGCATTTAATTTCAACTCGAATTATAGTGTTTGAAAACTTTTAACAAATAGATATTTTAAATTCTGCATCAAAATATTGTTTTATTCATTTCTAGGCAATACTTCATCTCTAGAAACTTTTTTTTTACATTTAAAATCCGCGCCGATCTGTTGGGCGTAAAACGTAAAAGCAAAGTGTCGTCGTATTTTTCACCTTTTAAAAAATAACCTTACATAATTACTGGTGTTCTGTGTTGCTTTGCTGAAAAGTAATTTAAACGATATATGAGTTAAATTGATGTAGAATTACTAATTTCTAGAATTCCGAAATTGGCCTCATTGAAAGGATTACCATTTATGTTATATATACTGATATATCTAATTACACTAAATCTAAAATTCAAGACTAAATTCTGTTTTAAAAGCATGCTCAATTATCTCGCCTTAAACAGTTCAGGACTAGAAATATAATCAAAGAATCTTGCAATTTAGGCTCAACTAACAGTTGTACAAGTGGTACTTATACTCAATGTACCATAATACAGTTTAGTCAATTAATTTAGTCATTTGGAGTTTTCAGGATTTAAAATGCGCACACCAATCTGTCAGGCGAAAGCGTAAAAGTGAAATGGTTCACTAGGCTAGTGTTGGGTCGTTACCTGAAATAACCGGTAACGGTAGAAATTTCCGGTCAATGTATTTGTTACATAAAAAAGTATATGAAAAACATTTCTTGAACAGAATGTTTCGAAGGGTATCTAACCTAATCTCCTAAAACGTTGTAGGCATTTTGCAGTTTCAAACCATCATGAAAAATACGAGTATTATTACTATGCTTATTATTAATAAGAAGTGACATATTATATGTTTTAAAATATTTTGGAAAAATATTGGCAAATACGTAATTTTCAAGAAAACATTCTGAGTAGATATATAATATAAATAAAAATTAAATACTATTGCTTGCAAAAAAACCGTTTTATTTTATTATTTTATTAGAGTACTAATAATAAAAGACACGTAAGGATATGGAAGACAATAAACCAATACACCAATTTTCTCGTTAAATAAAAGAGTAATTTCCGAATTCAATCTATTCAAATTCCATTCAAATTCAGTCCATTTTAATCCTATATTATTTTTATAGGAACATTTCCTTTGTTTTTGAAAGCACATGTTACTTATTTAGAAATCAACCATTTGCATTAATACGTTTATTCTCCATGAAACTGATCAGCAACTACGACGTATTTTGAAATTCACATTTATTCACATTTTAACATACAGATGGCGTCGCAATGTGAGCGGTAACGAAAGAAGCGAAAGAATCTTTACCGGTAATGACGGTGAGCTTCCTGCTGAAATTACGGAGAATATTACCGCGACCCAATTCTACTCTAGGATATCATTGCATTTTGCAGTCTCATAACTCTTGCAACATATACCTCACATTATCTAACAGCAAAGTCTGATATTTCTTAAAAAATTTGTCATTTGATTTAAAATAAAGCAAATAGTATTGTCCTTATACCGTAATTGCCAGCGTATGGCTGTCAATCAATACATTTATATCTATGGATATTTTCTCCATAGCGTAAGTATCTAACAGTAGGAACCTCTACAAAGCGCTAGCGAAAAACGTTTATTACGCTCTCAAATCATCTCCATGTAGATACAGCTTATGAAGTTACGAAGGAGAAGATTATGCGAGGAATGACGTTTTTTATTTCATACTCCAAGAATCGGACACGTCCTACCGAAACTAGTAGGTACAGTTGATCGATACTACGTACCCCAAGTGATAGACACATCGTAACTGAAATTGACATTTTTGTCCAAAATTTACACATAAATGCTTTGTTGGTTTCCGTTTTTGTCATAAATTATTTTTGTTTGTCAGTAGAAAGTTTTTAAGTATTTGTCAACTAATTAAAAATTTGTTAAACAACTTATTTTTGTTTAAATAATTTTTTTCATTCACTCATTGAAAGGTAGATTTTTTATGTTTGATTGGACAGTTGAACATTTTTAGGAATAATGGTCTTTGTTTCAAGCATTTAGTATTTGTTTAAACAATGTATTATTATTTAATTTTAACTTTTTCTTAAAAAGAGGTATAACACTCTAGTTTTTAAATTTAGTTAGCTTTGCTGCTTATTATTAAATATCTACGTCATTTAGATACTAGTACCTTATTTGGTAATAAATGCTTATTTGTTTGAATACATTTTGTTTGTTTCATACATTTTTTTCGAAATTTATTATTATAACAGACAGAATCGCTGTTATGCCTAGATTTGCCAGAATTATTACAACAAGAATTTCTTTCACCTTTAAATGCAGATATCGATACAAATCAAGGTTTAAAAGAATAATACATATATTTTCCTAAAATAGGGATTGGAATAAATTAGACTTTAATGAGTTAAAGTGTCGTAAGGTAATATTTTTACAGCAATTATGATAAGTGTCCACTGTCCATTACCAAATCGATTCTGACTTTTCAAAAGAATCTGCGAATCAGCGAGCGAGTAGATGCGGGCTCATACATACATCCATCGCGATGAAGCGAGTCGCTTTCTGATTCGCGGGCTTTTTTCACGGAGCGCGACTCTCTTTGGGTGTGCGCTTTGTCACTTGGGCTTTTGTCACGGATTTACAACTTGAGCATTCCTTGTTCTGTATCCTTTAGGGTGCTGATTCATGGAATCAGCCGAATTAATAGAATCTATGGAATTCATGAAATTTAAGGAATTCATGGAATTTAATTTTTTCTAACTTGTCTAAAAAATTTCTTGGAAAGCGGAGCTGGAAAGTCCACCTGTGCCTGTTCACAGAAATAATGTTTGTCAAGCCCCTAACCCTTTACAACGTCTCGTGGGGTCAGGAAGAAACCCTGTGACGGTTCACAGAAATGATGATGGTCAAGCCCCTACTCCCTTTCCAAAGTCTCGTGCGGGGGCGGGAAGGCATTCCTCTGACTCTTTAAAGAAATAATGTTGGTTAAACATTTCCCATTTCCAACGTCTCGTGGGCACATGAAAAAAACCCTGTGAATGTACACAAAAATGATGTTGGTCAAACCCATACTCCTGTCCAGCGTCTCATTGAAGCGAAAAAGTACTCCTCTGACTGTTCACAGAAATAAGTATGGTCAAACCCCTACCCCTTTCCAACATCTCGTGGGTTCCGGAAGAAACCCTGTGACGGTTCACAGAAATGATGAGGGTCAAGCCCCTACTCCCTTTCTAAAGACTCGTGCGGGGGCGGGAAGGCATTCCTCTGACTCTTTAAAGAAATAATGTTGGTCAAACATTTCCCATTTCCAAAGTCTCTGTGGGAACATGAAAAAAACCATGTGAATGTACACAAAAATGATGATGGACTAACCCCTATCGCTTTCCAATGTCTCGATGAGGCGGCAAGGTGCCCCCTGTGACTATTCATAGAAATAATGTTGGTCAAACCCATACCCCTTCTCAACGAATCATTGAAGCGGAAAGGCAACCCTCTGAATGTTTACAGAAATAATGATGGACAAATCCTTACCCTTTTCCTAGGGCTCGTGGTGAGCGGGAAGGCACTCCTCTACATTTTTACAGTAATAATGTTGGTCAATCCCATACCCCTTTGCAACGATTAGGAATGGGGGGAGGCGCTTCTGTGAAATTTCACAGAAATTATGAGGGTCACACGCCTACCTCTTTCCAACTATTCGCAGGAGGCGGGAAGGCACCTCTGTAACTGTTTACAGAAATAATGATAATCAGACCCCTACCATATTCCAACGTTTTTTGGCGGCGGAAAGATACCCCTGTGACTGTTCACAGAAATTATGATAGGCCAACCCTACCCCTTTCTAACGTCTCGTTGGGGTGGGAAGATACCCCTGTGACTGTTCATAGAAATAATGTTGGTCGAACACCGACCCCTTTCCAACGTCTCGTGCGTGCGGTAAGGTACCTCTGTGACTATTCACAGAAATAATGATAGTGAGAACCCTGCACCTTTTCAACGTCTCGTGGGGGACAGGAAGGCACCTCTCTCATTGTTCACAGAAATGATAATGGCCAAACCCCTACCTCCTTTCAATGTCTCGTCGTGGGCGGGAGAGCACACCTTTGAATGTTCAGAGAAATAATGCTAGTCAAACGTCTCGTTGCGGCAGAAAGGCACCCCTTTGACTAATCACCGAAATAATGCTCGCCGAACACCTAATCCTTTCCAACGTCTCTTGAGGCCACAGGAAGGCACCCCTGTGACTGCTAATAGAAATGGTAGTAGTCAAACCCCTAACTCTTTTCTGCGTCTCGTGGGGACAGAAAAGACCCCCCCCCTCTGACTTTCCAAGGTCTCTTGAGGGCGGAAACTGACCCCTGTCACTGTTGACAAAAATAAGTGTGGTCAAACGACTACCCCTTTCCAACGTCTTGTGGGGGCGGAAAGGCACCCCTATGATTTTTTACAGAAATAATATTGGCCAAACCCCTAACTCGTTCCGACGTCTACTGAGAAGCGGGAAGGTAACCTTCTGACCGTCTCGTGGTGGGCTGGAAGGCACCCCTCTGAATGTTCACCGAAATAATGTTGGTCAAACCCATCCCCCTTTCCAACATCTCGTGGGGGCGGGTAGGCTTCCTTGCGACTATTCATAGAAATAATGATAGTCAGACCCCTACCCATTACCAACGTATCTTTAGGGCGGGTGGGCACTCCAATGACTGTTTACAGAAATATTCTGGTTGAACACCGACCCCTTTCCAACGTCTCGTGCGGGCGAAAAAGCTCCCCTGTGACTGTTCACACAAATAATAATAATCAGAACCCTACCCTTTCTAACGTATCGTGATCGCAATTCCGGGCTTTTTTCCACCATCCCCGCCATAGGCGTGTGGTTTTCTTGTAGTACTTCGTGCGTGGCACCAATGTCAACCTGAAACCAATATTTAAAAATAATTTTTTGACGTAAACATATTTTTATTGATTGAATTTCATTGACCTCTACGACATAGTTCATTCCATCGACATATGTGACGTGCGCCGCAGAAAGGGGGCTTACTATGAAAAGTGGGATTTTTGAGGACGAGCGGTTGAAGTCGATCCGAGAACCTGGACTTTTAGGAGAGAGGGAAGACTCACGAAATCTTGCCTCTTCCCTTACCACTACATTCTCACGGAAGAAGATAGGTCGTAATTTTGAGATCTCGAGCCAAAACCCTATTATTCGGGTACATAACAACTCAATTATTAGCAATAATAACGCTCGGATATTTTTTCCGGAGGTGTAATTCAAAAGAGCAGCTCAAAAACTATCGAAATGTGTAAAAACCTTGATTTCGATTTTTTTTAGAGTAAGCCCCCTTTCTTCGGCGCACGTCACATATAGTACTGGACCGCTGGCTACGGCCGTCAGTAGTGGAATAAGGAATATAAAGAGAGAGCAAATCGAGAAAGTCAACCTGTGCTTTCCTAATGATGGTGATTGATGATTGGTCAGTTAATCCTTTTCTAATGAAAGCAGGTGGGAGATGAGTAGAACCCATCACCAAAGCACATGGACTTTCACGATCTGTCGTCTCTTTGTATACCCTAGTCTACTTCCGACAGCCGAGGCCAGCGGTCCAGTACTAGTATGTTTATGGTTCATTCAATCATATTAGCTTTTACTACGAACTGCCCACTAATTCTTTACTTTTAGATGTGTAGACATGGGTGGCTAATGCGCCAGACCAAAGATATTATAAACATACATGCGGTGCGAGCTTAGTTGTCCGCCATAAATATAGACGGCGGGTTCGGCGATAAAAGTCACTTCCCCTCTACACACCGATACCCGTAAATAGCACCCACAAACTCCCATCGATATATTTTGCCAACAGCCACTTATAGCGCTGTAAGCAACTCTCAGTATGCCCCTTAAGGCGTCCTGATGGTAACTTAGCTCGGACAAGAACCATTTGGATGAAAGTTAATTGCCAATTAAAACATTTTTACATTCATAGTTTTGCAACACGTGGTTATTTTAATAAATACCAAAAATGAAATTCGATGAGTAATTTATATTTCGGGTTCATATATTTACCACTAATTCTAAAATTAGTTCTGATAATATACATTGTATATATTGTCTATATATTATTTTTTTATTATTACACCATTAAGCCATTTCCTTTCGGGGTAGGCGTGAATCACTCGGCAGGGGAAAGGAGTATAGTGTGGAGAAGGGATAGAGATTTTTCAGATTGATCCAGAATTATCGTGCTATTTAAGTAAATAACACGTTCGTTCCGCAACACTGCTCCGACCCAGGTTGCTGGTCAATCTCTCTAGCAATCACCCCAAGCGAAGAACCTCACGAAGTCTTTGTGTAAGGTTCCCCACTTGGGTCCATTAATAGTCAAGGTCTTTGTTTCAGGCGTCATTCACTCTACTGACACTCTTTTTATTAACTATTTGCCGCCATACTTTCCTGTCCTGGCATACTTCTCTAGCTTCTTTTATGTCCATGCATTTTTTCATGCAGGCTCTCGTGTTTCTGTGACTTCTTATGTCTCTTCTAAGTAGGGTACCATTCACACATTCTAACCATTCTTTCCGCGGTCTACCTCTGGGCACGCTGCCATTTACTTTACCTTGACACACTTGTTTCGTTAGTCGTGCATTTGGAATTCTCTCAACATGTCCGAACCATCTTAACCGATTTCTTTTCCATGTGTCTACTAGCGTCTCTTCTGCACCGCATTCTTTTAGAATTATTTCGTTACTTACTTTGTCCATTAGGATTTTCCCGCTTATTATGCGCATGAATCTCATGGCAATTGCGTTAATTTTACTCTTATCTTTTTCTTGATAAGTCCATGTTTCGCTACTGTATACTACAGTCGGCACAAATATAGAATTATGTATTGCCATTTTAGCTTTAT
>NC_046659.1:31778134-31813248 GCF_010883055.1 Belonocnema kinseyi | reverse complement strand
TCAATTCTCTCACCATTTAATAAAATATTGCATAGTGTTTTCTCACTCTTTCCTTCGAACACCATAGTTTTTGTTTTATTTGCGTTAATTTTGAGGCCCATGATCTTCATACTTGCATCTAGTTTATTCAACATTCTTTGTAGGTCTTCGATAGACTCTGCCATAATAACCTTATCATCTGCGAACGCTAACCCTCGTACCCTTACTGTTTCGAGATCCACACCCTCTTCGTCGAAGAGAGCCATATTATTTAGTTTTTATTTTTATTTTTGTGGTATGTAATTTCTATGGATTTTATTAGACTTCGTCTAATCAAGTTCTCGCATGTATTTTTCAATTTCTTAATTGTTATATATTCTAACGTTTTTATAAAAATTTAATTATTATAATTCCAAGTGATAGGAAAATTGTTCTTTCGATTTTTAGATGTTAAGACGGTAGTTCCAAGCCAGATTACGTTTCGCATTGGCAAACAAAATTAGACGAACAGAATTTCACTGACACATTCATAAAAAATATCATGTTCCATAAAATATGTTTTAAAATAAACTTTAAACTATTATAATTGTTTATTTTAAAATATATTTCATGGAACCATTTTTTCAGAACTTTTAAATATATTTTTAAATTATTTCCATTTTTTCGTAAAATTTTTGTAAATTTCTGCAAAAGATTGCATCAAAATCTTCCAGATTTGTTGACAATTTTATAAACCTTTTAAAAATTTTGAAATACTTTTGGGACGACTCAAAAATCCCGTATAATAAAATTCCCGACACTGTAAACTTCCCGAAATTATAAAATGCTGAAATCTGAAAATCCCGATTTGAAAATATCTAGAATAATGAAATTCTGGACAGGTAAAGATATTATAGAATTTGGCAATTCCCGAGTAATAAAATTCCAGGTGAAATGCTGTCCAAATATAAAATATACAAACTAGAAAATTCCCAAATTTGAGAAATTGAGAAAACAGTTTTCTGATCAATACCATTTATTTATTAAAAATACAATAATCAAATATTTTTATTACAGAAATCTTATTTAATGTTTAATTTTTTTAATTATTGTTTTAATTTAAAATAATAATAATAATTGTATAAAAATTTCATACAAAAATAAATTTAAGAATACTTGAGCTTCAAATAAAACAAAATTTGCAGGGTTCAATTCAGGCTGATTTAACGTGACTTTAATTTTTATTTTTTTCAATAATAATTTTATATTTGTGAGTGTTTTCTGTAATATACAAAAATACAATGCACATTTTCAAAGAACATTTTTATCATAAAATACATTTTTTCAATAATTTTAATTTTAAATTCAAACAATAATTTTTAAAAACTTTAAACATTAAAAAGTGTTTTTTTTTGGCATATATACTTTATTATTTCATTTAAAAAAATTTTAACAAACTATTTTTTTTAAATTGTTCAAATTAGGGAGTTGTCTAGCCCGGATATTGTATAATTCGGAAAATTTCTTTCGGTAATCTCCAAATTCGGTAAGATTATAAATAGGGTTGTTTCGTAATTTAAGATAAAATAATTTTTTAATACATCATTTTAATTTGAATGGAAGGTTCGTTATAATTTTTTTTCTTTTGTGTCGTTCAGCAGCAAAAAATTATTGAAAATTGAAGGCGCTAAAGCACTTATTAAAATTGGTGTCACGTGTTTGTCACGTGACTCAGAGGTTCTCATAATGATTTGATACCTTTATCTTTTAAGGATTAAGTGACAAAAAAAGTTACCCTGTTGTAATATTTGGTTTAATAGTCTGTAGTCTCTTGAAGGAAAACAGTAAGAGCAATTATTAACACATTTCAAAATCGTACACATTTACGAATTGTTTCAGTAAACATGACTACATTTAAGTACTTTTTAAATTAATTCTTTATACAAAAATTCAGGTTTCAAATTTTTTTCCCATGTTTATAATGTTTTTCTAACAATATTTTTCGACTTCGATTTTCGATGTGCACATAACCAAAAGAAAACATCGGCACCGAAAAAGATATTTGAGAATCACTGACACGTGAGCTGTGATTGGTGAAAAATCCGACCCCATTGACGTCAAAGGTGCCCTCCAATCGATATCGTGATAGAAAATTAATATTTTAAGGTTAAATTAAAAATAATGAACAATATGTAAAAAATAATTTGTGGGCATTTTATAATTACAATTGTATATACTATGAGATCCGTTTATTAGAAAATTATATCTGACTTTGGGAACTCTATTGTCGAGAATTTTCCAATTCGGGACTTTTATATTTCGAAAATTTTATAATATCGGAATTTTTATAGTGATGGAGGAATATTATTTTTCAGAAAAAATGACTCTAAAAACCCCGAAAAACAAAATTCCGGACACTGTAAAATTCGTGAATTGCAAAATCACCAAGTAATAAAATTCCCGAAATTATAAAAGTCCCGAAATACAAAATTCAAATTAAAAAATTCACGAAAAATAAAAAAAAAGAAAATGCCGGACAATAAGATATTACCAAATTTAAAAAGTCCCCTGATACAAATATTTCTGGATGAAAAATGTTATTTGAAAATTTGCATAGTTTAAAAGAAAATACAAAAAAGTTCTGAAAAATGGAATTTTTTATGATTAGAAAAAAACTAATAATTATAAATTTCGATATAAATCGTTGTTGAATTGAATCCTGCAAAGTTTGTTTCAAAAATGTTATGATGTAGGTATAAAGAAAATTTAGGCAGAACATTTTTTTCTTTCAAAGCGCACGTGTTTCTTAATGTATTTTTTAATACAATTTTTATAAAATCATTATTCAGGTGCCAAAGATTTCATTTTTTATGATTTTTAAATCTTCCGTGAAATCTTAATTTTTTTTTAATATTTCAAAATTCTTGAGAAAGCTCCATTTTTTTTCTTTTATTTGAAGCATTCAAAAACCTCCAGCTTATTTAATTTTTTTTGTAAATTAATGATTGCTTAACTATTCTTTAAGTATCAAAATGAAATACTTTTACCTTCGAAATACAAGAAAAAACATAAAAATTATCATTGTAACATTCAAAGTTTAAATTTATCACTCTGAAATTGTGACAATTCATATTTAAATCGTTTACTATCGAACAATGTTTTTTTTTCAAATTTCCAAATTAAATTGATTAAACATGGAATATTTTGTACTGAAATAATACTTCAAAAAGATTTTGAAATTGAATAAAGGCTTTCGAATAAAGTTAGATCAAATTTTAACGTAAAAATATGTAAATTATATCATTTTGAACAGATCCAGAATCGTCTTGTAAAATCATTCACTGTTAAATTTTTAATATTCGAACTGAAATTTCTACAAATTATCAAAATAAATTGAAAATTCCTTGACATCACTTAAAACATCCTCGAGTACTTAAAATCCTTAAAAATCTTTTCAAAATTCTTAAAAAATTTTAAAGCTCTTGAAAATTCCTTGAAAATTAAAAAATTCCCTTAAATATTTCAAATCCTTCAAAATCATTGGGAATACCTAGAACTTTTTCTTAGGATTTCTGAATTACTTTGGAATTTTTGAAAATAAGCCTTCTAAAATATTTTTAATTCTTTGAAACTGCTGTACATTATAAAAATAAATTGTAAATTCTGTGACATTTTTTAAAACATCCTAAAATATTTAAAATCCTGAAAAATATTTTAAAATCGCTTGAAATTTTTTAAAGCTTCAGATTGAACTTTAAAAAAGAGAAAAGTTCCAAAATGTTAAATATTGATATGTTAGTAGATTAGAGTTTTGAAAATGGGATTAATAAAAAATTAAAGCTTTCGAAAATTAATTTTGAACAATTTTCAACTATTCAATAAGAATAATTTTCAGCTCAATGAGATTCAAGTCTTCAAATTTTGAATTGTAAGCTTGGAAGTTTATTTATAAAAAATTAATAATCATAAATAAATTGAAAGCGTTCAAAATTTGAATGCACGTTTTTATATTGGACAATCTATAAATGAAATTCTTTCACGCTGAAATTTAGAAAATAGAAAAATTTCAAAATATAAAAAATTTTAATGTTTGTCGATGAGTGTAACTATTAAATTATGGGAGTAAGGAAAAAATGTATAACAGATAAAGATAAGGAAGACAGGAAAGAACAAAAAGAAGGATTAATAGTAGAAGAGGTAATGATGGGAGGAGAGAAGTGGAAGGTAGTGGGGTTTATGTGAACGGTGATATGCAGGAGAAAGCGGAGGAGATGAAAGGAATGATTTTAAGAAAATGAAGAAGAGATTGGGCTGATAATACGCGGGATTTCAATGCGAGAACAGGAGACGGAGGAGAAAGAGAATGGGGAGAAGAGCGAGGAAGAAAATCCAAAGATAAGGTACTAAATGGGTATGTAAAAAAGTTGCTGAAGAGCTTGGTGGAGTTGGGATGGTATATCTTAAACGGAAATATAGAAGGAGATGAAAAGGGAGAATATACACGCTCAGGAGATGAAAGGGGAACGGTAAAAAGTGTAGGAAAAGGGAATTGTTCAAGGGAAGGAAAAGAACAGTTTAGAAAGAAGGTCAGTAATATCAAAATGGGAGAGGGAAATGTGGACGAGCAGATGGAAAAAATGATAGGAGAATTAAAAATAGGATTAGAGTACACAAACAAAAATGAAGCTCGTAAAGGAAGGAATAGAAGTGGATGGGATAAGGACTGCAAAAAGAGAAAAAAGGAGGTCAGAAAGTAATTTAGAAAGTGGAGAAAAGAAAAGAATTATGGGGAAGAATATAGGAAAAAAGGAAAGAGTATACTGAGTTGTGTTATCAAAAGAAAGAGGAAGAGAATAAAAGGTTTGAGGTAGAGGCAGAGAAAGCTAGGACGGAAGAAGAGTTATGAAAGGTAGTAAATAGAGAAAGAAAAAGAAGAAAAAGAGTAAACCAAGATATTGAGATGGTAGAGAATATGGTAGAGAAAAAGATGAAGATGAGGACATATCAAGGGAAGAAATAGTTAAGGTTTTTGGAATAATAAAGTATGGAAAGGCAACTGGTATAGATGAGATTCCAAATGAAGTATGAAAATATGGAGGGAAGGAACTAGAGGAATGGGCATGGATAATGTGTAATAGAGTATGGAGAGGAGAGGGGTGGCCAGAGTTATGGAAAGAAGGAGTAGTTATACCAATAGTAAAGAAAGGCAAAGGAGAGGAGGTTAAAGATTATAGGGGGGTGACGCTGATGCAAACACTGTATAAAATATATGTAACTATTTTGTCGGAGAGCTTGAAGATAGAAGTTGGAGAAAAAAAATAGAGTCACCGAATCAGACAGGGCTAAGAAAAGGAATTGGGGTAATGGACAACATAAATATTCTAAACTATCTAGTAAATAAGAGAAATAAAAGGGAAAAGGGGGCAATAATAGCAATGTTCGTGGACTTGAAGGCGGCGTTTGACTCATTAGACCCAGGCTTAATTAACTTATAAGTTTACAATTCAAATTTTGAAGACTTGAATCCCATCGATTTAAAAATTATGATTCATATTTCATAGTTGAAAATGTTTGGAAATAAAATTTCAAAAGTTTTGAATTTTTATTGATTCCATTCTCAAAACTCTAATCTACAAACATTTCAATATTTAACGTTTTGAAATATTTCGGGTTTCTGAAGATTTAGGTCACGAAATACTTGAGAGTATTTAAAAAGGTTCCAAGGACTTTTCAATTGATTACAGTAATTTAATGTGAGATTTTAAAGGATTTGAGATATTTCAGGGTATTTTTAAAATTTCAAAAAATTTTCAAGAGCTTTACAAAATTGCAAGAGATTTCAACAGATTTTAAAGGATTTTAAATATTTGAGGATGTTTGGAAATATTTCATCGAACTCTCAATTTGTTTTTATAATTCAAAGGAATTTCAAAGAAATTAAATAATTTTAGCAAAGTTATTTAAAAAAATTCCAAAGTACTTTAGAAACCTTCAAAAGGTGTCAAGGTGTTTCAAAAGATTTTGACGGTTTCGTAATACTTGAAAGTATTTTAAAACGTTCCAAGGAATTTTTAATTGATTACAGTAATTTAATATGATATTTCAAAGGGTTTGATATATCTTTGGATATTTTAATAGATCTCAAGGAATTTTCAATTGATTTCAATAATTTCGTATGAGATTTTTAAGGATTTAAAATATTTTAGGATATTTGTAAAATTGCAAGGAATTTTCGAGAGCTTTGCAAAGTTTTAAGTGATTTTAAAGGATTTTAAATATTTTAGGATATTTAAAAATATTCCAAGGAATTTTCAATTAATTGATGATTAAACATTAATTTTTGTGTAGAAAATCAGACTTGGTGAAAATAAATTTCTTTTGTGCTAAGTTCATGTATTTTTATAAAAAATGCCCTTTTTAGTATACAATTCAGCCCTATTAAAAGATAGTCAACTAGTCATTAATATCAATATACTATTTTATAATCATAATATTAACATCAATAGTATATATAATAGTAATAATATCCATATTATATACACCTGAAAAACATAAGCTTAAAGTCGACTATTGCACGAAATTAAGAATCACGGGAAACATCAAAATCGCCAATTTATTTAATTTCTTTCAAATGTGGATCGAGATATAAATAGAATACCATCGAACTTTTCCGCAGCCTTCAGATCGGGAATCATCGTGCAGCAGAAAACCTGAGAAAACCGAAGCTCGAATCGTGCATTCTCGGCTTACACACAAACTTACAGTGGTAATCATGCACCTTCTGTTTTGTGGCACTCAAACGGTAGGTATTGTGGGGATAAAAAAACTCGGTGCATTTTGGATCATGCGCTATTTTATGTGTTTTTGTTCAATTGCACATAAAACGTTTTGTTTATGTAAATTATTCTTCCTGTAATTTTAAATATAAAAGCATTTGATAATATGCATGTCATGGACTAAGAAAGTGGAGGAGTGTGGTCGGAATAGACCTATAGTTGGTTCTATCTCCCCTTGATAGCGCCACTTCGTTACTTTACCAAAGATATTATGAGCCTAGATATGGTACGAGACGTCGGAGTAGGAGACGTGCAAATTATTCTTATATTACATAAAATGGTTTTCTTTTGCAAATTATTCTTCCAATAACTCTAAATTAAAAAAATATATAAGCAAAAATATTAAGCTCCTAACTAAAGTACCACTTCGAAAATATTGGTCTCTTTTTCAATTTAAAAATAAAAATAATGCACATATATTTCAAACAGAAAATGTAAATAATTTGGCCATGTTCCTATATTTCCGATCTTTTCCTTCTGCCGCACAGTCATCAACAAAGGCGCCACCTAGAGGAGATAGAAATCACCAAAATCATTCACAATTTCCCCTGAAGACTGTACCTAGTATGGTCTATGACATGGACATGGGCGCGAAAAGATTAAACTATGAGATTAAACTATGAGATTTCTTGCAATAAATACGAATCTAAAAGTTTTAAATCAATATATCAATTAGTTTTCAGTATATTAATTTCTTATTTCCTAATTCTTTTGCTAAGATTTTCTGTTAAATTGAAGAACTAAATAACTAAAAATCCGATAGGATTTTGCAATAAAACGAGGTCGCAACGGATATCGTAATCCTGCTCCGAGAAAAGAGTTTATAAAGGAAGGACTTGACCGTATGTCAAGAAAAAATTCTTAATAACCTTTTATTGATTTTATTCTCGATCTTACTTTATATTTATTCTTTGAATTCAGATTTGTTATAAGTTGTTAGGTCGTAAAGAACACTATTAGAATATTAATAATGAATATTAATGTCCTTTTTTCGCGGTTTTGTTGGCTTTAGTGACTTTTTTTATATTTTTCACGCGTATTCTCAGAGTGTTAAAATTTAACATGATTAACTGAATGAGTACCTTATGTTCGCAGTAATATACGTAATATTTTGGTTGGGTAAGTTACTTTTTTTAGTGACTAGTTAAATTTACGTTAGTTAACGAAAAAAGTAACTAGTTACAGTTACGTTACTTGTAACTGTAACTAGTTACTAGATAAAGTAAGTTCAAGTTACCTAAAAAGTTACTTTTTTCTCTTCCTTAAGTTTTAATTTAAAAATAAAAATAATTAATACAAGATTAATAAAATTATTTATTATTATTATATTATTGCAATAAAAGTATTAATAACTCATCAAAATATTTGTAAAAAACAGGGATTGGTTTAGTAAATAAAAAACTAGCCATATATTTTGTCAAGTGAACAGTAATATATAACTTGGTAAGTGGTTGAGTCATTGCCGTACATATTTTTGATTGGCTCAAGAATACGGAAAGCTGAACGTTCTAAAACCGCGTGACTTTCAAATCCGAGTGTTTAATCTCTTCCTTTTTTAATAAAAAAAAAATGTAAATTGACTGTAAAAAAAGAGATTTATAAAAAACACAAAGTAACTGTAAAGTTACTAAAATTAAGTTACAAGTTACTGCAAAAATAGTAACTAAGTTACTTTACAAGTTACTTTAAAAAAAGTAACTAAGTTACCCCAAAAGTCACAAATAACGTAACTTTTTAGTAACTTAGTTACTTGTAACAAGTTACTACGCAACACTGTTATGAATGCACTTGAGGTCACCTTCAGCAGAAGCTATTGACAATTTTTTAAATGTTTAACGCTGCAAAAAAAGTATAGCGATTTCTCTGTGAGTTTCTAATGGAAATTTTAACGTAGAATCCGAATTCGAACTATTTAGAAGTTTATCTTGCTTTTTTCTGGAGTTTTTTTAAGAAGGAACCGAAGGGGGACTCAGTGGTCTTTAAGGGTACTTTGTAGAGGCTTCATTTAGATCCTTCGGTCCGCCAGTATTAATACTACTCTTCTTAATTTGATTACGATAAGTACCAAATTCAATTTTAAATTCAAGAAAATACCTTAATGAGGATTTCCAATTTGTTCGTTTGATCCTTTAAGTGCAAGTTTATTCGAAGCACAAAATAAAGTAGCGTCAACAATGACTTTTAAATCTTCACGCCACTTCTTTTTTTCTACTTCAAATTGACTAGTAACGAAATCAAGAGCAACAGCTTTAATTACATAGAGAACCTTTCTCTCTAGAAGTGCCAGTCCCACGACTCTCCAGAGATTAACAACTCCCATTGGTAGTTTTTTTAGGTGTTAACAAAATTTGAATTTTAAAGAAGTACATGCAGAATTGGTGTTACAGTACCTGGTGTACGATCCTGCGCACTTGAGACGACAACTCACCATTTGTAATTGTTTTAATTATTTAAAAAATTTTAATTACAAAAAAATTCTCATAGATGACGTTTGAAAGGACCTGGTGCACATTCCTGCGTACCCGGATCATCGACTCACCATTTGTAATTGTTTTGGTTATAAACAAAATTTAAATTTCAAAAAAGTTCTCGTGAATGCAGTTCTAAAGTACCTGGTGCGCGATTCAGCGCATCCGGGTCGTCGACTCACTATTTGTAATTGTTTTGGTTATTGATAAAATTTAAATTTTTAAAAAGTTCTCGTAGATGACCTTCTAAATGACGTCATGCGCGATCCGGCGCGTGATTTGATATTTAAATAATTATTGTTTAATTTTTCCCAACACATATGTTCCGGCCTCTCAACTCAGCGCTATGCTCACGCAAAGCTCCTACGTTACAGATTCGTTGGATCCTCGCTGTTCATCTTCATTCGAACCAGCAGAGTCGAACGGAGCGAAGCATAGCGATTATATTTATATCAACGCACTGTGATTCCAATTTCGTTACGTACCCGACACAAAAGTGAAACAGTGTCTGTTTCGATGCTTTAGAACAGCTGCTATTCAACTTATGAATGTTAAGAGTTCTAAACGAAGAACTATTCCATTTCAATACTTGCTTAATCGATGTAATTCGGTATTGCTATAGCGTCGGTTCTATACTCAAACCAATAACATTACAAATTAAATGAAGAGATCCAGTTCGACTTTTTTACCTACTGAGTTCTAATTTATGCGAAGTGTATTACTCCAAAGTATTATTGAACTAATATAGATACATATTTTTTTCGGTATATGTAGAATAATTTTTAGATTGTTCTGAACGGTCTGCGCCCCCCGCGACTTACGCCGTGGGCACCTGCCCAGGTCGCCCTTCCCTCGTTACGAAAAATGAACTGAAAACATTTTTTGACATGGACTCATTCGTCTTTAAATGCGTTTATATGTGCTATACATTTTTTTTGAAAATTTTGAACATTTTCCAAGATATGGAGTTAAAAAAATTTTACGACGTGATCACCAACAACGTAAAAAGTTTTCAATCTGCATTCATGAAGTGATTTTCCTATGGAGTTTCAAATGCGCTCATAAGCGCTACTTCCAAAATAAACAAAAAACCATTAATCAACCCCGTCATTGCCTCTTGTTACCGATCCACTATCCAAAGATATCTCCAAATAAGCTAGATTGGACTATACAATTTTATGAAGAGGTTTTCGTATAAAATCTCGAATGCGCTCATATGCGTTACTTTCGAAATTAACGAAAAACCATAATCAACTCCCTCATTAAAACTTTTTACCATCTACTGTTCAAATCTGTCTCGAAATAACCTAGATTGCAATATGAGCATTTATAATGGTCCCTTCGGATAGAATTTCAAATGCGCTCATGTGCGCCACTTTCAAAATTAACAAAAAACCATAATCAATTCCTTCATTACTAATTGTTACCGATCCATCGCCCGTATATATCTCCAAATAACCAAAATTGCACTATACAATTTTATGAGGGTCTTCTCGTATAGGATTTCAAATATTTTTATTATTTCTTTGCAGATATCATTTGATAGTTGATCGTAACAAGTAGTAATAAGGGGCTTGTTTATAGTTTTTTGTCATTTCAAAAGTGGCGCACATGAGCGCATTCAAACCCCCATAGCAAACTCCCTTTATCAATGAGGATTGCAAACTTTTTATTTGGTTTATCATCATTTCGTAAAATGTTATCTTTATAGCTTGGTCAATTTTCAAGATTAAAAAAAATTAATGACGCATATGTGCGAATTAAAAATCCAATAGGAAACTCCCTTCATAAATGCGTATTGAAAAATTTTATTTTGTAAGTCATAACTACGTAAAATTTTGTTAAATAGCTAGCGCAAAATTTTTCAGTGGTGGCGCATTTGAGCGCATTCGATATTATGAAATACAGGTATGATAAATTTGAAAAAATGTTATTAGTTTAGAAAAATAACGCCGCCCCCCCCCCTGGATTGCTGATAACTCGGTTATCAATGTGGCGCAAAATTTTTTCTTTATGGCGCATATGAGCGCATTTCAAGGTCTTCAAGTCATGTGATTTAAATTTTAGATTTTTAAATAGGGGGATAGCGTGACGTTAGCCCCTCTCCCCCGCGTAACACCTGATATAACACCTTCAATTTCTTGACGCAAAAATATTTGTCGGTGGCGCATTTGAGCGCATTTGGGGCGCAATTCAGTGAGCTATAGAAAACCTGGCAGTAAGAGTGGAAGGTGGGCTGGTGTAACTGACCTATCGGTAATGTAGGTTTTTAAGAAAAATGCAGTCATATTCAAGCTACAGATAATCGTGAAATTCTCAAGATTTTGGATATTTTTAACCATCATTAACTCAAAAATGGTTATTTTTTAATGCGAATAAGTCGTAAACAATGCATATTGTATCCATATATATATATTTTGCTTAGTATAGGCCCAATGGAAAAATGTCATATGTTCGCGCGTTCATGCTGAAGTGACAAACAATCTTTAATTTTACGACATTATTTATTGTAATATATTTATTGTTGTAATGTATGGTGACTCACGTCTGCTTATCAAGCAACAAATATAAGCTTTAAAAATATTACAAAACTACATGGAATTCAAAGTTGCGTATTTCTTAGGACTTCAATAATGATGTGCAGTCCCAAAACATTTTTTGTCGCAATATAAAGGTATAGAAGGTGTCACAAAAGTAACGGAGCATGCTTGTATTTATATTAATGAGCTACTTTCACGAAGGTCAAGGTTATGTCGGTATTAAATTTTAACAAAGAACCTGACGATGACCTGAGTTTTAAGCTTGAGGATGACCTTGAAGGTTCTTTTGAGGGAAACTTTTTCTTTTAAATTCAAGCTCCTCTTATTGACACCGGAAGTCGAATAAACGAAAAATTTAACATCCAAATATTTACTTATGTCATTCGTTCCAGCTGACTTTGAAGGTCACCTGAAGGTCATTTCAACTGAAACATTGTTTTGATGGCTATAATACCTGTATTATTAGAAAATATTCCACAGTCATTTTTAAGATAATAATAGGGTAAGTGGGCAGCGTCAATTAGTGGGGCAAAGGTGGTTTTCCTTATAGAATGGCTATTATTTAATAATTTTAGTTCTACTTTGCATAAAATAAATCTATTTTATCAGAGAGATAGCGTTACTTACTAAAATCTTGAAAATTGACGTTGTAAGAGAAAAATGATACGGAAAATAGTTTTTACTAAGAAAGAATGGAAGTTTCGCTGACATAAGTAAGTGAGGCTTGGCCTATCAGCAATATAGAACAGCAACTTATGTTGTAGGCTATATGGAAGAAGCTATTGAATATTATTATTGTCAATCCGATCGGTATCCAGTTTTCTTGTATTGGTACAGGTAGAAACATTGAAACATTGCGTAAAGTCCGTTTCTAGTAGAATATCAACGAATAAGAGGATATATCACAGCTATCTCTATTTTTATTGAAAATAACTTATTCCTCTTGTTGGATACCTTTAAAGGTAATTTTTCCAGTACATAAAATACTACAGAAGCAAACCAGCATATTTTATTATATTCAAATGTTTTGATTTTCATGAAAATCTGCAGACGGCTTTGCTCTCAGGTGAGGGGCAAAGCCGACGAAATGTAACATGTTAGAAATAATTAATTTACCAAATCATTGTTTTTTGATGTGATTAATACTTATAGAAATATGATATAAAATAATGTAGAACTCGAAATGAGAAAAAACTTGACAAATTCAACATCTTATTAACTTAAAAAGAAATCATAGACTGTTAACTAGTTGGCGCTGCCCCCCTTACCCTTTTTAAAAATATCGAACACTTTATGAATTTTACGATTACCTGCTACTTTAAAATGAATGCTTAAAAATAGGTCACTTGTCCATTTGGTCTATGCTAAGCATGTGTATATGGATGCAAAATATATTTTTCACTGCTTACATGTGAGAAGAAATAGCCATTATTGAGCTTGTAATAATTAAGAATATCGAATATTTTGTGAATTTTATTATTATCTATCGCTTTAACATAAATGCGTGAACTTAGGGTATTTGTTCATTAAGATTTTGTATACAGAAAAAGAAAATTTAATATTTTTTTATCAAAAAATGTAGAGGGTTTCTTGTAAACGTAACAGTAGAAACTGGTCTTAATTAGGGGATTAAAATGTCAGAGTCGCTTAGCATTTCGTAAATCTAACAATGAAGTTAAGGTCAATTTAACGATAATTATTTAGTTAAATAAACCTTTATTCCCCAGTATTAGTTACTGAAATACGTGTAAAATCTACTGGAAAGATATTACAATAATGGTGCAGTGGACATTACAAAATGATCGGTACATTCTGCCGATCTGATTGGTATGCTTAGCTTACCACTAAAGCCGCAAAAATGCAACATATTCACGCGGACCACTGGATGAATTCACGACGCAATCGGAAATTCATGGATTGCTTTCCCTAAATAACATTCCTTTTTTATATTTCTGTCACAGTTACTTGCCACAGTTCAGAGTTGCAGTGCCACAGTCGGTTACAGTAACTTGCCGGTCCGCCATCATCTGGCTCCACACTACTTGAGTCAGATGGATAGCAACTACAGGCGCTTAAACGATATCTCCCTTTTTTATTGACAAAATATATTTACTACGAAGTACAAATTAAACTGTTTCATTTGAAAACATTTTATGTGGTGAAATCTTTTTTCCAGAACGGTTCGGTCGGGCCCAAACTGTTCAATTGGGAAGGTTATGGTTAGCGCGCTGGGTTTCTACATTACCCTGGAACCCGTCGAGTAAACCATTATCATTTCCCTTGTTATTAACGCCGTTCGCAGTGTCATCATTTAAACCACCGAGATTACATCTACTGAATCCGCCTCCCCTTTCCAACATCACAAGTTGGGATGAAGGGTACCTCACAACCTTGAAAAGGAATATGAATTTCGGTGCTGGTCAATTTCAAAAACCATTTCTTAAGTCCGAAGATTAGAAATCCAAAGCGAATCGCCAAGTTTGAGCGGAGAAAGATTTTTTTATCCATGTCTGTCATAATAATGATCAATCAGACGTTGCTGCTTTCTCGATAACATAGGTTGGCGAATAAATAACCTTAATCAAGAGGAGCTCCTCTATAAGCTCGGAGACCCAAATTCGTATCATTTGTTTTTAAATAACATTTTTAACCGTTTTTACAGCTCTTTGAACAGTGCCGTTGCTCTGTGGATAATGTGAAGAGATTGTATCGTGAAAAAAATCATACTCTTTAGCTAAATTGTTGAATGTAGAACGAAACTGCGGGCTGTTATCGCTACGTGCTACCTCAGGAACTGGCAGAAATGTAACGGTAATACTTCTGGGAATATAGAATAATAGTCTTTTGCTATTAAGAACCAACTTTTGTGCTTGAAAAGATCTAGACCTATTTTCTGCCAGGGCCTGTCTGCAAAATCTTCAGAAACGAACGTTTCTTTCGAATTGACTCGCTCCTCAATGCATTCAGAGCAATTCACGATTAAATGATGAAGTTGAGTGGATAAACCGATCCACCAAACAGACTGTTTTGCGCTTCTACGGAATTTATTCATATCCAAATGACCATGGTGAAGTTTCATGAATACTTCTAACTGTAAGGAAGGTGGAATCACTAATCTAGAATTGTACAATACAAATCCTTTTGCAAAGGATATACTGTGCCTGACAGCGAAGTAGTGAGTCAACTCCACCGGCAAGTTAACTTTACCAGGCCAGCCCTGAAGGCAAAATTCGCTTAACTTTTTACAAACATCATCGATTTCTTAGGCTATTTGGACTCTGTCCAATATCAGCTCCTCGATGCAGGCAACGCATTTACATGATGTTTCACATATTTCCTAGTTTCTATTTCAAATTCGTCGGTCGTTTCTTTCTCAAGCACACTGTGATTTCTGGACAAATAATCTGCTAAAACCAACTGTTTTCTCGGTACATATTTAACGCTATAATTGTATCTCATAAGCCGGATTCTTATACGCTAAAGTCGCGGATTTAGATTATCGTCAGGCTTAGTTTGGAGAATTTGGACAAGAGGTTTATGATCTGTTTCTAAAGTTACATTAAAACGTATAATAAACTGCTTAAATTTATCATTATCAAATGCAGGACTTAACGCATCTTTCTCGATTTGGCTGTATCTCTGTTCGGTCGGTGAGAGAGTTCTAGATACATAGGCTTTAACACGTCTTTCATGTTCTGTTTCTTGTATAAGCACGCCCCTGATTCCAAAACTTTAAGCGTAAGCTTGAACGATTGTGTTATTGATCAGGTCAAAAATAACCAAAGTGGTTGCTTCTTTTAAACATTGCTTAAACTTTCTGAACGCATAGTCCTAATCTCCAGATCACACAAAAGGAAAATCATCTTTGAGTAAATAATTTAATGGCTCCGAGATCTGTGACCTGTTGGAAATGTACTTAGATGCGAAATTTACTGTGCCCAGAAAGTGTCCGAGAAAATCGAGGATAGCAGCTACCCTGTCTGAACTGATATCGATGCCATTCTCTGAGATTATATAGCCCGAAAAATACAACCCTCTTTATCCCGATAATACACGTTTTTTATTTAAAGTAATTCCTTTGTTAACTAATCTTTCAAAAACCCACCGAAGAGTGGCATTATGCTGATCCATGGTATCTGCAAAGATCAACACATCATCAACATGTATAATCACATTTTGAATAGCATGCAACAAACCATAAAACTTTTTCGAGAAATAATCAGACCCGCAGTTTTTGCCAAAAGGTTATCTATTAGACATAAATGTCCCAAACGAGGTGATGAAAGTAGTTAAAGGTCTACTTGCCTCAGTGAGTTTGATTTAATAAAAGCCTGCGTTAGCATGAAGACGGGAACAAAATTTAGCCTTTTTTAACCTAGCGAGTGATACTTCTACTTTCGGAACCGGGAATGTTGCTCTAAGAACGATTTTGTTTAACTCAGTGTAATCTCCGCAAATTCGAATACCTGATACATTTGATTTTGGGAAAACAACGATTGGACAACACTATTCAGTTGGATGCTCTACCGGAACGATAATACTTTTTTTACAGAATTATCTAACTATTTCTTGGGTACTTCTAAATGCTTTACAGCGACGGTCCAAGGTACATTTTGAGTTTAAGGCTTCGCATCTTTCTTAAGGGGGATAACCAGCTTTTCTTTAAATTGGCCTAATCCCTAAAAAATCTGTAAGACTCTAGTTCCTGGTTAACCGTACATTTATCGTCGCCTTTCAAGTCAGTGTATCCTTTAGAAATTGTATTCGCACGAACCAACAACTTGAAATCATCGATTTCTTCACGACCTAATATGTAAGTTTCCGTTCCTTCAACAACATATGCTTTCACTTTTAGTACTTTATTATTATATTTCAAAAGCAGATTTACAAAACCAAAAAGTGTTAGTTTTCTGCTCGATGGATCTAAAGTTTTACGCTTCAACTCATCCGAAACCTACTAATCCTAAAAAATATATTTCTTCTTTTTCACAATCCGAACTATTTCTTGACCTGTCATGCAGTAACTTAACTGACCTAGATTTACAAACCCTATCGCAGTGGTCTATTTTTTTACATTGCCTACACTCCGAACTAAACGCAGGATACTTCTCATCTTGCGAATGACGTAGAAGACCACACATGCGACATTCGTCGTCTGACGAAAGCTTATCTTCCTTATTCGCTGGCTTACCATCCTTGTACTCCGATCTCCTAGGGTTTGGTCGATTTCGATTCACTTTAGCGACCGACAACTCTTCTTTATCATTCTGAATGGCTTTTTTTCCCTCGCTTCGATCTCCGCTTGCCTAGCAATGTTAACTACTTGCTTAATCTTTAAATCAGACATAAATTGTAGGCGCTCCGACACCTTCCTGTCCAGCACACCGATCAATACTTGTCAACACTTCCATCACTTTGCTGCACCCGCGCAATAAATTTGTATCGTTCATAAATTACGTTATTTTTGTGCAAAATAATTATTGAAACTTTGTTTCACAGCGTCGTAAGTCTCCCGTGGATTTGCTTCACCGGCAGAAAGCTGGGTTACCGGCAATACCCTGGCGAGAAGGACCGCTGCTTCTTCCCCATTAAATAAAACAACAAATCGATTTTTTCTTTTTAAACCTGTCCAACCCTATTACCGACATAAATCTTTCGAATCGCGTGATCCACGATTTCCATGAATTCAGTTTTTGAAAATCAATGAATCAGGCGGTTTTACGCTTATGGGCGGCTAACTCGGCTACTTGTCTCCCACGGCGTTCCGAAGATACGAAACAGATGACGCACTAGTACTAAATATTTGAGATTTTACAATTGTCGTATCAAACTCTGCGTTTGGTACTGCCTCTAACACTGACACGTTTTCCTTACTAGGAACAACTTTGTTACGGTCCGTAGACATGAAACACTGTTATGTAGCTTGTTACGCGCATATAGCAAAGCCTTTGCGCCCGTCATGAGCCATATAAGTAGGGATAGCGTGGGACCAATGTACTTCATAAATTGATTTCTACATCGGTACCAAGGCTGCTTCTTCTAAGATCTTCAGCAAGCAGAGACATGCTTGGTTGTTGCTCCATTAAAGAAAAACTGTCAATGAAGACAGTTTCAACTTTTGAATTGGTGTGCTAGTACTGTTTTTGAAGGAAAGACATTCTTCTTTGAATCTCCTTCCTGCTTTTGAAAAAAGAAAAGTATCCTCATTAGTTTTTGGAATTTAGATAATTAACGTCACTTTGTGGGGAATTTTGAAATTAAATAATGTAAACGAGTGTGATGATTATAACGACTCTGCACTTCATTTAACGATGGGAACCTTGTTGTGCATCATTAATCTCTAAATTTTTGTTTAAAAACTGAGAATTGTTTTATTTATTTACAAATTTTAATGAAGAAAATTACTTAATATGTAAATCTAAAAGTATAATAGAACTCTCAAAGACTGAGCATTTAATCTTAATATTAAGACCTTATTGTACGAGTCATCTCTCCCTCGGCTGAACTCACAATCCGTAACTTTTGTGCGTTTTTCAATAATCATTTGAAATTTCAATGGGACTTTTTTTGGTAAGAATAAGTCTTACTTAGTTGTTGTTAATGGAATGTTCAAGTTTAGTTATGAAATTTTTAGTGGTAGTTTTAATGTCCCATTAGTATTGGAACCAATTTAAATTGTTGGCTGCAATTTACTGAAAAGAACAAAGTAAATGCAAATTGAACGAATCCCTCAATGTAAATAAATATCATTGAGATGTGTTTAAAATGTAACGCAAGTATTTCAAAAGAATCGATATAATTTTTGGTATATGTAAGATATATTACTAAAATCAGTCAACTGTAGTAATACTTAGATTGAAAATATTAGTAAACGCAAGAATGATCCCCGCTCGAAAACATGATAATGTTACAATATGCCTTAAAGACCATGATGTCAGGTTCCATCTAATACAGACTTCTCCTGCATTTATGGCTCTAACTGTTCTCTAAATCTGAATTAGTAAAAAACTGTTGAATTCGGCGCTAAAAGTTAAGGCTCCTCACTTCTAATAATGATACAATACGTTAAAACAAAATCTCTTAATTGTTTAATAAAACCATCTGATATCTAAAGTCTTCCGAACAGGCGTTTTCGGTCTTGTTTTTCAAGCGTCGACTGTTATCTGTTTCCAGAAACCGATCGACGTTAGGAAAATCCTCAAGAAAATCCACAGATATTCTTTCGAAATTCTTAAATGCAATAATACATTTTATAAATTTTGAATAATCTCCAAATGTGCCATTTTGTGATATGAGTGCAATGTAACAATTAAATTTATGATAAAATCGTTGTTACGTAAGAAAAATCATTTTTTAAATTTCTGACAATATTAACTTTCGATCACAACAGTGACTCTATTGTCACATATATTCAGAGGGTACTTTTTCTATGACTTGTCCCGCTGTACCGCCCGTACTGATTATAGGCAAAAATATTCAAAATGACATTTCTTGCGCAACAATTATTTTATCATCATTTTCATTATTGCACTGCACGTGGATAATAAAACTTCACATTTTAAGCCATTAAACGACTTCCTGTCTTTATGCATTCTCAAGATAAAGTACTTATAAATAAATCCCCGCAATAAATAAATTAATGAATATCTTAGAATCTCGAAAAATGTATTGCATTAAATAATGTTAAAAGAATATCTATGCATTTTTTTATTTTTTACCCGACGATGACCGCTTTGTTGGTACAGGTGAAAGTCGATGCTTGAAAAAGAATGTTTTAAGGAAATTTAACGAAAGGGTCACGTGACCAAAGCTAGTCCTCAATTTCTCTTTCCCTACTTACGTCAAAACGAACATAGAAAGTTGTCTTTTGTTTTAAATAATTATAATTGTAGAGAAAATTTTTAAAAATTAATATTGAAGTAATTGAGAGAAATATGTACCGCCCGTGCTGTAAAACACTGCAAGCAATTTTCAGTTATGTCAATGGACTAGTTGTAAATTTCATATCTATTGTAGTGGGATAAAATCACAAATATTATGCACAAATAATGCGAAAGCTAATGTTTGCACTTCAAATGCAAATAAACAAATTCACATGTTTAAATCATACGTGCCTGACATATGTATCAGCTGTATCGGAGCAGCTCTATCGCAGCGCGTAGAAAACTTTGAATCTCTATGGCTCTTTTTTTTACGAGGAAAGGTGGAAAATGTACTATCACACACCGAGAAGGATCCGTGCTTTTTGTTAGTGTCGGGATATAGATAGTATCACGACAATGATCTGAATATACTATATATGAATGTTCCGATTAAAAACCACCACCCTTTCTTATTAGCTTCGTCCCTCTCCTTTTATACCAACTTGGCCTTGTCTTGAATATCTGGGTTTGCTGTTGGACCTGCCCAGCTACGATGCTAGCTTGAGCGTGCAAGAGGCTTCTTCAACGAGGCTGCCCCTCTAAATGTCAAGCAACTCCTTATCCCCGAACGATGGTCTGTTCGGGGCTTCTTCTTCTGTCCCAGCCAAGATGCATGCATCCTCCTCGGTAGTGCGGAGGTACCGCTCATCGGGCTCGCCGGCCTTCGGGCATCTTGGTTGGGTGTGGCTGCTTAATTTGGTCGTCCTTGATGCTTCTTCAACGAAGTTGCATCTCGGAACGACGAACACCTCATACTTCCCCGCAGGTGATCTCCATGAGGCTTGTCCTCTCTTGCAGGGCAGAGGAAGCACAGCGGGGCGCTGTTGCACTCCGCAGACTTGTGGCTCTCCTTGCCGCATCTCCAGCATCCTTGCGTCAGATTGGGACCTTTGCAAACCTCTGCCACATTGCCAAAGTCGAGGCATCCGTAGCATCATTTTGGCTTGTCTTCTTACGCACACAGCAGGACACCCAACCCACCTTCAGTAATCTCGCGCGTGCTAGTTTTTCTGCTATTTCCCCTGTCATTTCCACAAAGGCCTTAAGAGTACATCTGAAAGCTTTTTTTGTGAGACAAACTCTGATCTGTCCTACAGGCTGCTCGCCAGAAGGTCTTCTGACGGCAGCCTCGACCTCCTCGCCATCAGTTTTTGTGCCCAGGTCAAAAACTCGACCTCCGTGCGTGGAACAAGCCCACGCACGCAACTCCCTTCACTTATCACCTGCCTGAAGGCAGATGTCAGTTTTATCCTGTCATCAGCTGCACGGCCCATCTCAATTAGAAGCTCGCCTATCCTGGTCTCCCTGAAGCCCTTGATTTTGACACTAAGGGTGTCGGCTTTCACCTTTTTCTTAAGGTCCTTCAGGACCTCTGTGTAACTTGAACCCTCAGCCGGTTTAATTAAAACCGCCTCGGGTCGAGCTCGCCTCTGCTTCTTCTTCATCTTTCCTATATTCGGTGCAGATGTGAGCAATCCTCCACCCTCCTTCTTGGGAGTTGAAGCAGTTACTGCAGCCCGGGGTCTCGGCTTCTTCTTCCTTGGCATCGAAGTGCTAGACTCTACGGGGCTCAGGGTGGTCTCCCTCACTGCTTCCCATAGTGGGACGAGGGAGTTGCCACGGCATCTTTTTCCGTCTGGATTCCCCAACTAGCAACCTTTCCTCTCCCTGTTTACGCCTTCACAGCGTTGACACTCTTTGTCACCTTCTTGCAGCCCCGTCTTTCGTGCTCTGGGAAATAGTCCCCTAAGAGCTTCGTTCGAGTATGAAGTTTGGATAAGATAGCACGCGCCGCGCAGACCATCTCGGATTATGTAGAACATATTCCGCTTCGTCCGACTGAAAGCCTCCATCTTGTTGTTCACCTCCTGTAGCTCCTTGAGGGCCTCCTTAGTCTCTTTCAGACAGTTGAGAAAAAGAGGCTGTTCACTCTCAGCGCAATCCCAATTATAGTTTGTCGCCGAAGCCGACCTTCTCCGTGGAGTTTAAAGGACCTTCAAGCTCCTCATAGACACTCCTGTCCAAACATATTTGATCCCCCCAAAGATCCATGGGACCGGGACTGACAACCGGGGCTGAAAACCGATCGGAATTAGTGGGGAGATTGCTACTCCTTTGGGGTATGTTGTTTTTAACATACACGCTTATAATTGGTTTTAATTTGGGTTTCCTTCCACCTAGCTGGGTTTTGTCCGCCCCGGGTATTTGATTTCCCCGGTACCACCCTTATATGGGAGGCGCACCCTATCCGCAACCTGGGGAGGCGCCCGATGGAGAACCAGCAACTACACGCGGGACTTTTATGGCTCTGTGGGTAATACAGATTGCATGATTACCGACACAGAAAGATAGAAGTCAAATTTTTGCCATAAAGTCTAAATGCGTTGGTTGGTATGTCTTATTTTCATAAATAAACTTTTGTCTTCCCCTAACACTATGCCTTGCCCCACACGGTCATTAATTTTTTCATTAATATTTTCGGAAATTTTTTCTCTGCGTTATTAAAACTTTAATTTTTAAATATTTATTTTAAAAAATTGATCTCAGGACTGCCTTGATCAGATGATCCACTCGTTACATAACCTTAGACAATATTTAAAATAGCGCTGATTCATTTACTGCTAATTAGTACAAATATTCTATTTCTATGTGTAAGAAGAAACAACTAAATGAATTAGCGACTATATTCACCAAAGGAATTGGTAATGCTTTTACTAAATAAATTTGTAAATGTATTGCAAGTAACTGTTTTAAACGGTAGTTTTTAATTAATTTAAATACTTATTTTACAATGAAGAGTACTTTATTAAAATCAAATATAAAATAATTAAATAAATTGGAAAATACAAAAAATTTGAAAACTTACAAACGATACCTCAAATTACACATTACCGTACGAACCAGCTGCTTAAAGTTATCAAGTTTTCAACATTTTTATATCATTTTGAAATTCACAAGGCACCTATATATTATTTAGATTCTATTCGAGTCTAATGACTCTGCAGTACGTTTGTCTAGTACCTTTTAAACCGTGCTTTAAGCTATTTACTTATTCTTCAATATAAAAGTGAAACTTAACTACTTTTAATAAACTAAACAGACACAAAAAATTATATCAGGGACCAGAATTATACAACTTGCAATAAATTGAAGTCAAAATCCATTTATTCACAAAACATAAATTGCGAGATTAAAGTTATTGCTTATATTAAACTTCTTATTAGTTTTTATGCTATTAGTTTTACAATGATATTATGTGAAATATTTTTTTCATTCATTACAAATTATTATTGTAAAATTGTAAAGAAAAACTTTTATTTTATATCCACGGTTTAATGGCATTATGTTAATTTTAATATTTCAAGCTTAAGAACTTTGTTTTGCTTTCCTTGAATGTTTTTTTTATTATTAACACTTTTTTCTTAAATCTCTTAACTCAATCTAACATATTCAAACTTTCTTTGATTATCAGGATACCATACTAGTATAAATTCAAATTTATACTTAATAACTCAACGGGACACTGAATTACACTTAAAAAAGCACTGCTGTGTCTTGTTTTGAAAATATGTAATGTCTTTACAGTTTCATTTTTGAATATTGTATTGTCTCTATACAATAATTATACTGGTATACAAATATAAGCGTAGAATATACACTGAGAAAACATTGAAGTCGCTTAACTGAAACTCAAAAACCAGCAGACAGTATTAACAAATTTATTAAATTATGTTTCCCTAGTAATTAATTGCTGCTCATTGAGTTATTAGGTTAATACTACTAAGCTTTTCAGCAGAATACCCTTACTTATATTCATTCAGAATTTTAGAGAGTGTGCCAATACAACTTCTGATAAGTCCCCGAATAAAAATAATTCATCTTGGCTAAGTCTTCATCTAAGGCATGGGCAAGATATAGCCAAGACGTTTCTGTAAGTCTCACCCCTGGCCGTGAGTGAGACTTTATTTTTGGCCTGAAGTCGATATTTTTCGTCTTCAAACCGAGCTCAAGGACACGCACAATAAAAGGCTCTTAAGATCTCCGAGGGTCATCACTAATCCGATTTAAATTTCACAAATTGTTTGTATCATTTATCTCCGTGGTATTTATTTTGTATGCATTAATAATTTTGTTTACCTGAAATAAGTATGTTTTTGGAATAGCAAATCTAAAAATGATATCCATTTACGGAAAATTTTATATGACTGTAGTTCTTGAGATTGATAGGGTCCGAATTTTGAATAAGCAAATCATTTATTACAAAATTACAAGTTCTATCGTTCGTAAAATTTAAATCCTAAGGAGATGTCAACTGTTAGGCCCCAGCCTATTTACCTGATTCCCGGAAATCGCAGGCTCTGCCGGTGGGATTCATAGTTTATAGAGGTCGGAGTATAATAGAAAAAAAATTCACAAACGAAAACTTTGGTCATTTTGACCCTGGAAAATATTATTGCCTTTAAATAGTAAGATAACTGTCTTTAGAAAAACAGTCTTAAGACGTACAATTAAACGTCTCGTCTAAAGACAAGTTCACCCCGACTTGTCTTGAAAATTCGCCGTAAATCTTATGCATAAACTCAAGACTTACGTTTTTGACAACGTCGAACTCAACATGAAATATTTTTACTCGGGTGTTGAGACACAAAAGGATAATTTATGTCATGGTCTCATTACTACTAGGACGGTCTGTCACCTCCATGAAAAAGCCGATAGGTTGGGACAGAGAAGTATAATAAAATAATACATAAAAAATAAATATCCTGAAGATAAATAATAGAAACATTCTGTAAAATCCAAAGCGAATTAATGATGACCCTCGAAGGCCTTGGAGGCCTTTTGGCTTGTTTTTGAATTGTAAACCTTTCAGGTTCTTTCCGAATTGAATAATCTCGTTTCAAGACCTACATTTTTGTCTCTAAGTTGAAAATATGCGTCTTAAGGCATCAAAAATAGTCTGGTCTCGTCTCACGAGCTAGACATACAGAATAACTTAAAATTGATTGATTAAACTAATTAATTAATTAACTTAAAATAATTTTGAAAACACAAAATTAAGATCAAATATTTTACCCATGAAATTCATATTCTGCGTATTTGACACTTCTTACTGTCCTGTAATTTTTCTAACAAGTTCTACGAGAAGTATTTATTATGTAAGTGGAATAAAGATATGCATACACTTTAACAGTGAGTCGCTAAAAGCACTTACTGAGCGCCGTACAGTAATTTTTCTTGTTTAGTTTTGTCGGTAGTATATCTTTTTTTTTTTAAATTACATTCAATGGAGTGGCCATCAGTTATTTTTATTTGGATTTGATCATTAACTAAGTTTTACCATATATGGTATGGCCACTAAAATCAGACACTGTTGAGTGCCGACCTGTTGACATTAATAATTGATTAATTGAATCCATTACCATTACCAATTGAATCATTTACTATTCGCACTCGATAAATTTTAGCGTGTGGTTAAGTGGCTTAGTTCTCAAGGGGACCCTTTATTGATTTCGCTACCCTTCTGTACTAATTAAAAGGCCATAAATTTGAACTTATTTACTTTTGGCACTCCATTTGACTAAATAACTTTACAAATCCCGGGTTTAGTGACGTTCTAGGCATTTTGAATATCTTTGAGGCGCTTCTTTATACTTCTATTTTATATCTTCTATTTACTTCAATCACGAGCAGCCATATTAATTTCCACATCAACTGCGCGAATCAGATCGATACACGATACGTTTGTTTCCGAAGCTGGCCAATCAGCAATGCCTGATCTTCCGACAAAAATGAAAAAAGCGTTCTTTTTAAGCAATAAAACCATTGAAACTTGTTTTTTAAACTTTCGTCAAATAATTATAATTAATTTTAAGTGTTCTATTAATTTTGCTAGAAAATACACATATTTAAAAATATCCAGAAAACTTATTCAAGAAAAGATCTTAAAAACCGGAGTTGCACTAATTATATGCAATGATAGGCGCCAAAAGATAAATGATTAAATCTATTTGATTTATAAAGCAGTGCGTCAGACCCTTCGATGATCTAACGAAGGGACAACTTCGCGTTGATAATTGCCGATTCGGTTATCCTAGGGGTTATGGCGATTGGAACTCCCTCGTCACCCTTAAAACTTGCTCTCTTTTCCTTTGCCCTACATCCGGCCGACCTTAACCCGCCCTACGTTTCCGCATCTACCAGCTCTACGAGCAAACTCGAACATCTCCCTCGACTTCCTGGTCTCTACAACCAAGGGGCAGTCTAAAAAGCTGAATATAGGGAGATTTGCGAATAGGGTTTGCTAAACATAATTCGCTTTCTGCAAGTATTTTTTTCTATACTAAATATTTAAACATTTGGGAAGTAGACGATTCCGATCAAATAAATTTTATCCAAGAACGAGTTCAACCAAAAAACAACACATTAAATCCCAATATATCAAATTTTTATAAAAAATTGGATCCTAAATCGTTGCACTATGAAAGCATATTGTAAAAAATTTCTGTTGGAAGTGTATAATAAGCGTATTAGAAGTTTATTTCAGACTAGGAAGTCGACGTTCCAATATATGATATTCTAGTCTCAACATGCTGGTATGTTAATATTTCTATGCATGTAATGCAATGTTGAGAAAGGAAATTGAATGAAATCGAATTTCTCAGGTATGGAGAATCGAACCCTAACCGCCAAAAACTAAATCGTTTGCGTTGTACACTAGGCTAACGGGATACAAAATTACTTAAATCGAGGGTCACTCAGCTGCTACACGGAGAAAAATGGAAGGTCTGTTTGGCTATATAAATATGCGGACAGACGATATTTTGGGGTCCACTATAGGACTGCCCTTGAAGATTGCTAAAGCGACTATCTCTAGAAGGTTAAAACAAGAGGTCTAAATCGACAATCTCAGAAAGTCGACTCGATCGTTTCAGGCCGTCGTCTCGGTCATCTGAATTTGGCTGACCCGATTATTATGAAGGGTCGGTTTGGACATTTCGGACAGTCGATCTGGTTGTCTCAAACATTCGACTCTATCGTATCTTATGGTCGATTCGATTATCTCAGGCAGTCAACGTGGTAATCTCGGATGGTCGATTCGATCATTAAAGGGTCGACTTCATTATACCGAAGTATCAATATAAATATTTAAGGAAAGAAAATTCTATTATCGCAGCGGGTCGATTCGAAAATCTGCGTAAGCCTTCCGATAATAATCTTTAATAAAAAATTACTAATTTGTATAAAATTAGCTAAAAATGTAATTAGTGAGAAAAAAGGCATGAATTTAATTTTAAAGCTTTTTATACGCAGTAGTATTTTTTGCACTGATGATTGGTATAGAATAAAAACTATTCCTGAATTTATAAAAGTCATCGTACTGTGCAATTAGTATAATTTCATATACGAATTCAGATATAGACTATACAATATTCAATATGGTATTCAAATAAATTAGAAATAAATAAATAAGAAATATAATAGTAATAAAATAAATTATAAGTTAGTTATGAATGGGTTAAATTCGCTAAAAACTGTAGTTATAAATTCATATTTTTTTATCATACATAACTTATTATATAGAACTTATATGTTAAGTTACTATACTGCACTTAACCTAAAAGAAAAACACGCCAATGAGCAATCAGAGCATTTCATTACGAGGTACAAGAAACTGTACATAAATGGCAACGCATTTTAATCATTGTTAATTCAATTTAATTAATTTAATTTCGATCACAGACATTTAAAGCCTTCTTTCAACATTAAGCTAAAATGTAAGACTAAACGCTCAATAAATAAATACTGAAACCACAATACTTAAACGTTTACAAACGTCGTTTTTCAGCTGTTTTTTTTGTTTATGATCAGTCCCATAATAAATATTTTCTAGAAAAACAATAAATAATCAATTAGAATAACAATAATTATATCAGTTTTTTATTTAAACAAAAGTAAATTTTTTAAGGTAGAAAGTAAAATGTTTTGGAAAACTGTGGATCTTTAAATAAGAAAAGATGAAATTTCAACAAAAAAGCTAATTTTCAATAAAAAATTATCAATTTTAAACGAGATTCTGAAACAGAAAGTTAAAATATCAACAAACAAAAATAACTTTCTACACCAAAAGACGAATTTTTAACCAAATATATCAATTTTCAACCAAATAGTTCAACTTTCAACCAAAAAGTTCACTTTTCAACAAAGGAGATTCACAGAAAGAAACAAAATGTAATCTTTACAGTGATTTCAGAGTAAACTTTATCTGTTACAACTGTATTGAATCTTGCTTTGTTTCGATGCTTTGTTTCAGATCAAAAATATAATTTTTTTTTACCAAAAATGGAATAGTATAATTTTCAGTTTAAAAGATTAATTTTCAAACAAACGTGAAACGAATTTTCATCCAAATAGTTAAATTTTCAACCAGGAAATAATGTTTCAAGAAAAAAATGAATTTTTAACATGATTCGAAATCTAAAAGTAGAACTATCAACAAACGAGGATAATTTTTCACCAAATAGTTTGATTTTCAAATAAAAAGTTGAATTTTCGACCAAGAAAATTAATTTTCGATAAAAAAATACGATTTTCCAACTCAGTCAATATACATGATGCAGTTTTAAACAAACATGCAATAGTTACATTTTCCGAATAAGCAAATTTTAATAATAACAACGAATTATTAACAAAGTTTAATTTTCGGCCAAATATTTTAATTTTCAAGGCAAAAAATTAATTTTATAAAAGGCAGTAGATTGTTTACCTTCAAAGTTTATTTTAAATGTGATATTCGAATTTTCAACTAAAAAAGCAATTTTTTAACCAAATAGTTTCATTTTCACCTGAAATAGATAAATTTTGTACCAAAAATTAAATAGTTTAACTGTCATTGTAAAAGCTTTATTTTCAACCCGGCATGAAACAAATTTTATAAAAATGTTTAAATTTTCATCTAAAGAAATAAACTTTCATCTAAAAAATGAAATTTTAGGAAAGCAGTTGTCTTTTTCAACCAAATAATAGAATTTTTAATCAATTGAAATGGATTCTGAACCAAGAATACAATATCAGCCTGTTCAATACAAAAAGAAGAACGTTCACACAAAAAGTTGGATTGCCTAACTAGATTCAAGTGTTTAGCCCCACCCCCCTTCACCTATCAAATTTGCAACCTACTTTGTGGAAAGTACCACAAGGGCAATTTTTATTCAAGGAATATTAAGTAGACTAAAACCACACAAAATGTGAAACATCCTTATAATTAAAAAATATTTTTAATTAAAAAAAAAACTAATCTTTCACAAAAAGTTAAATTTTGTACCGAATACTATACTATATGCATAATACCGCAGATCGTACCAAATTCTTAAATTTCAAAGACGAAAGGATGATTTTTTTATATGAAAGAATAGAATTTTATACTCGAAAATACGAGAGTTCAAACCAAAATTCCATTTTCCCGGAAAGGGAAGTTTTAATAAAAATGTTTAATTTTCTACCAAAAATATCAATTTTCTATGAAAATTATGAATCAAAAAACACATAAATTTGTTAGAAATTATATAAATTTTGAACCGTATATTTAAATTTTTATACTAAAAAGTTAATTTTTGAACAACAATAGAAGATTTAAATTTTCATTACAAAATTAATTTTAAATTTATAAAAATGAATCTTTCGCAAAACAGTTGAATTTTCAAGACAAATAGTCGAATTTTCCATACAAAATAGTTGAGTTTTAAACCCGATAATATGAATTTTCTTTAAAAAAGTTAATTTTCATTTAAATAGTAGTTAAATTTTAAGTTTCAATGGTTAATTTTTCACCTTAAAAATAAAATTTCAATTTCTAAAATGAAAAGATCATCTTTTAATTAGGAATAAAAAAAGTGAATTTTCATTTAAAAAATTAATTTTTCATTGTCGAAAATTATTTTTGATAAAAAAAGAACAAATATTCTACAAAAGGTTTAATTTTCAATGACATATTTGACTTTTCAACCAAACTGCTAAATTTCAAAGACAAAAAGACGAATTTCACATGTAAAACAATATAATTTACAACACAAAAATATAAAATTTTAATAAAATAGTTCAATTTGAGATTAAAAAAATGACTATTTACTCAAAAAAAGAACAATTCTAAAAAAGCAGATTAATGTTCATCTGAAGATATACATTTTCTTTCAACCTTTCAAGTTTAAGTTCAATAGATTAATGCTGTATGCACCTGTGATTATTGAAATAATGATAATGTAGTGCAAACTTACATTAACCTCAAAAAGATTAGAAATAAATATCTCAAATCTCATATTAGTTATGTTAAATATTATTATTACTATTACTTCTTTAAAAAGGTACTTGCAGAATAAGATGGTTTAATTGAGCATCCCGCGATCAAAATGGGACACGCTAGAAATGCCTTGATTTCAGTTGGACTCTTGGTTATTTGCGTTCTTGATTTTTTCAAGTCGGATTTTCAATTTTTATGAAGCATATCTTAATTCAAAGAAATTGAAAATCCGAATTAAAAAACCAAGAACGAGAAAAACCAAGAGACCAACTGAAACCAAGGCATTTCGAGCGTGTCCCATTTTGATCGCGGGAGACTCTATTGAATTCTCAACAGATGCGCGCACTTTACACATGAATACGTTAGGGTAAAAACTTTCTTTTCTTGACTGAGAACTCTACTGCATGGTGGTCACGGGAACTTTAAATTTTCACGTCTATAAAATGAGAGTATTTTTAACTGCGTTGACAAAATTTTTCAAGGACCGTTCGAACATGTAGAAACAATGTCTGGCTCTGTAAATTTAGAGCTTTTAACTTTGACCATCCATTTTTCTTCGTGTAGATGGACTAAAATGAGTACACATCGAAAGAAGAATGTAGTTGGCTGAGCCCTAGATGTCTCTTTCTCAACCATATAATATTGAAAAATATGGCCAAGCGATAGATATGATTGCTGCATCCATAGAGGCTAGTTTCGTTGATTTGGTTACGTATGCCAAGGGATATGATCGTTGTGACCATAGCAATGTATAAGAAGTCTGAACCGCAAAGATCACTTTGCAAGGACATTTTAGCGTGACATATCGTTTGTATGCCCTATTTGACTAAACCACATAATTATTAAAGTCATATAAGGCAAGATGTTTTTTTGTTTACTGACTCCCAATCGAAAGTAAAAGATAACAGCTTTCTCCTCCGCACTTAAAACTAACCACCTTACTTCTGAAACAAACAAGAAAAGAGTGAAAATATCAATAAATCAAATCAATTGAGTAATGCCTTTCATAGCCTCTTTACTTCTGGAATATTACATGAAGTTGCCATAGCAACAGCTGAAGTTACACTTAACGAAAGACGCACCAAGAATTAGTCTAGCTTTACTTTTTGTGCGATTTAGTATAAGCACAAAACTTTTGTTATTATTTAAATGTACCTCTCTAATAAATGTGTTAACGAATGACAAAGTTGACAATTGAAGTGTTTTAATTCTAGGAGAAACTCATTTTTAATAAAAAATGAACTTAAGAGTCAGTATTTTCTGTCTGAGAAGCGTCAAGAATTCCATGCAATTATTTTCTGCATGAAAAATGGTTCTCTCTGTTTTAGGGTGTGATAAAGTTGACAAATCAACTTTAACGCATATCTCTTCCCGTATTCATAAAGAATTTATTAACAATTTATAAATTTTCGATTGAAACTACTTAACTCTTTAATAATTAGGGTAAGAGCGCCCATTCTTGGTACCCCTCCCCCAGTTGCTTGTATCATGATCTGATTCCATATATGATACATTTTTAACACGTTTTCCTAAATTTATTTAATTTTAATTTTATTTCTGCATATAATGCCTAAATTAATTATTCATTGCAATGAAGTATGTATCCAAAATAAATTCAATTCGGTTTTTCGCATGTTAATCTAAAGCTAATCTAAGGTGCCAAGAATTGGTACCTATGGCAATCTAATCGATTTTGATAATGTCAATCATGCAAAATACGTGATAAATATAGGTGTGGCAGAGTTTAACCAAAGTGAAGAAGATACATTAAGTCGGCTGTGATTTAGGTAGGGACATTGTGAATGAAACAAGTAATGATTCTGTTTGTTTGCATTGCCAATAATTGTTTAATAACATTAATGTGAAAGCAAATACTACCATTACTTGTGTATGATTGTAATGGCATATAAAGTGATTATTTTTTTGGCAGAACGCGAAATTGTTGTTTTAATCTTAAAAAATAAATTGAAAATAAAACAAATAATTATTTGGAAAAACAACACAAACTGCGAAAACAATGAATGCACAACAATTTTTCACCCAGGAGAGATCTGAAAAATTGGTTATTCATCATTTTTATATAGAATACGTATTTATTTTTAAACGTAAAACATAACATTAAAATAAAACAAAGTAATTTTTTTGAAAAACGACACAAACTAAGGAAAAAAATAAATACACTATAATTGTTCACACAAACAAAATACAGACATTTTTTATCACTAATTTTTTGGTAGGATGCATAGTTTATTTCATTCGAATTAAATGAAATTTAAAATGAAAGAAACAAAACTGTTGGAAATACGACATAAGATACATTAAAGTTTTTCTTCTTCTTTGGTGTAAATATTAAAGAATATCTAGAATAAATAAGAATATATTTGGTTTAAATAGCAGTTTATACTGTTACGGTCACAAGAAACCCTCTGCATTTGTTGATAATTACGTCCTAATGACCTAATCAGCTAAATTAGTATTTTGATAACAAAGCTATATGGGCGATAGTAGTATATTCACATAGCTAATAAACAAATTATTATAATATAATATAACACTGTGAAAAATGTTTTCAATTTTAATATACATTTAACATATATTTTTATATTAAATTTAAAATTTCAGTATACGAAATGTCCATTAAGAGACTATGCATATTAAATTTCATATACCGTATATTAATCATTTATTAGAAAAGACCGATCTTTGCTCTTTCCGCAAATTAAAAACAATTTTGACAGTAATCTTCTATTATAATAATAAAACATAACATTTTCCCTAGATGAACATAAATGACACTGTGTTTTTGAAGTGTAAAGTTCAAATAAGAAAATAATTAAGAAATCTAACCCACAAGCACGTGCATTGACGTTAAAATTGTAACATTCACAGTAGACGTGTGAAAAAAAATTCGATCCGAATTTGAACCGACATTGTACGCGCTTCGATTTTCGGAAAACCGAATTCGATCCGTGCTACTTTTGGTTCGAATTTTTCGGTTCGATCGGCCCGTCGCTCGATTATCGAAAACACAATTTCGACGAGCTCTGTCCTCGATTCGAATTTTTAACTTCGATCAGCCCGTCAATCGAATTTTCAAAACCGCACTTCGACGCGTGCTATCGTTGGTTCGAATTTTTCGATTCGATCGGACCCTCGCTCGAATGTTGAAAACCGAAATTCGACACCCATTGTCGCCTGTTCGAATTTTTCAAATCGATTAAAATTCACAATTACATTTCCAAAATCTAAACCGATGCATATAGAATGCTGATTGAAGATCCAAAAAGACCTGAAGACAACACTGTGTCAATGTGCTGATTACTATTGCGCGACCAATGTACAGTTCAACAATATATAAACGTGTCATTAATTTCCAATTCATAATTGAAAAGTTCTTATGCGATAAAAAGTAACAGGTAATAATAATTCCTCATATGTTATTAATGTTAAAATTTTTAGAATGTTTTTACGGGTCTTTTTCAATAAATTGTATACTGTTAAATTAAAATTGTTATCAATTGTATCCTATACTATTTTTGTGTAATATTATAAAAAGAAAAGTAGAACCGATTTTAATTGATTTTAACTAAAAATTATTTACAGATGGCATTTTCATTTTAATTACAGCTTTTCGGCATCTTAAAAACAAGTTCGTCTTCAAACTGTTAATTTTCAACACTTCCAGATTAAAACTGAAACAGTTTGCCATCCAAAAACTCTTTATTCAATCGTCTAATAATAAACACCTTAAAAAAATTTTCTTTTCACATACGTTTGTACGTTGTGTATACTGATTGTACATTTAATATTCTCGTTTGTAACCTCTTGGTTGCGCGGCTAGGAGGAAATCAAAATTTTATCGCATCCCCCAGAAATTTGGATTTTTCGGCTTTTATTTTTGCATACGTTTATACGTCGCTTGTACTGTTTGTGCATTTCATATTTTCGTTTGTGCCTTCATGGTTACGAAAATGGGGCCTCAGCTGATTTCGGGGAGTTAACTTCATGCATCCCCTTGAAATTCAAATTTCTCAAATTTTCTTTTTGCATTCGTTTGTACGTTGTTTGTACTGTTTTTATATTCAATATTTGTGTTTGTATCCTCCTAGTTACGAAACAAGGGGCGAAATTGATTTTAGGGTTGGGGTGACTTCACGCATTCCTCCACAAATTAAATTTCTTCAATTTCGTTTTTGCATATGTTTTTACGTCATTTTTACTGCTTGTACATTTAATATTAACGTTTGTAACCTCTTGGTAGCCCGGTGAGGGGCAGATCAAAATTTAGTACCATCCAGCCATAAATCCAATTTTTGAATTTTTTTGCTAACGTTTACACGTCGTTTGTACTGTTTATGCATTTTCTGTTTTTTTTTTATATCCACTTGGTTGCCCAGCTAGGGGAAAATCAAAATTTCATGTCATTCCCCGAAATTTGAATTTTTGAATTTTTCTTTTTGCTAACGTTTGCACTTCGTTTGTACTACGTGCACTTTTTATATTTTCGTTCGTAACCTTTTGGTTGACCGACTAGGACAAAATACGAAAAAAATAAATCAACATTATCATTATTACTCTCGAAGTCAAGAAGAACCATGTCAGGCCTCGAGTGAGCAACAAAAACAATTGTCGAGAATATGAAGATCCAGTATTGCGGCACTTCCTATTCTCGACAATTGAATCAATTTCCCTAGGAGCATTCAGAGGAGCGATATCAAGGTTAATGCCGTAGGAGTGACAGAGATGGTAATAAAGCACTCTTAGTGCCGCATTGTGCCTTTGAATGTAGGTCGTTCCCGCGTGAGTTGGAAAACTAGATAGTATGTGAGCTAAATGCTCGGGGTGTGTATGGCACGCCCCGCAGCTATCATCGGGAATGTCTTGGCTCAAAATGTGGCGACGGTATTTTAAGGTGGAAATGACACCGTCTTGGCATGCAAAAATGAAACCCTCTATACCAGATTTCAATCCGGGCGAGTTAAGGAAAGCAAACATTAGCTCACAAGACATTGACTGATCCTTCACATTTCTGTGGAAGATACCATGCATCCTCTTATCGAGGAGCTGTTCACGAAAGTTTTTCTCTTGTGCTTTCT
>NC_046659.1:31774570-31778034 GCF_010883055.1 Belonocnema kinseyi | reverse complement strand
CAGAAATGCTCCTTTGCCCACTTCTTCGTGATTCCTGACCATTTTAAGAAGAGGGTCTCTTCCATTTGCAACTCTATGTGCTGTACCCAGAGTAATCCTGTTCTGAAGACATTCAAGACTCAATATTCCGCGACCCCCTCGACGGCGTGAGATGTACAGTCGCGGAACGGAAGACTGAAGATGCATGCTTTTGTTCACGTGCATAACCTTTCTTGTTCCGATATCAAGAGGTATGAGCTCGTTCTTCGCCCATGGAACTACTCCAAATGAATAGAGTAGTACCGGGACGGCAAGCATGTTCGTTGCAGATACTTTGTTCCTCGCCGACAGTTCGGAAGGCCAAATTTGTCGGATGAGACTTTTGTATCTGCTTCGGAGAGTATCCTTTATAGATGTCACATCCTGAATGCGGCTCTGTGGCACGCCCAGGTATGTATAAATCTCTCCAGCGCAAAGGTGTCATATAGCGCTTCTATCAACGAGCTCAGGATCTTCAGGGATGCCATTAAGTTTTCCTCGCTTCAAATAAACCTTGGCGCATTTGTCTAACCCAAATGCCATTCCAATTTCCTTAGTATATCGTTCGACAATCCCCAGAGCTAGGTGCAGTTGGTCTCTGTTTTTAGCATAGATCTTCAGATCGTCCATGTAAAATACATGAGTGAGCTTGTACTTTCGATCTGCAGGTTTGATGTACAAGTAACCGTCGAAATGGCGAATTGCTAGAGATAGTGGCAATAATGTAAGGCAAAAGAGGAGTGGGCTCATGGTGTCACTCTGAAAGACACCTCTCTGAAAAGTGACCTTGTTAGTTGTCACACGATTTTTGCCAGATGAGATAGTAAATCTGGTTTTCCAAAGCGGCATCAATCTCTCTATGCACCCAACTATTTGTGGCTGAACCTTTAAGGTTTACAAAAGACAGATGATAAGTCTATGGGAGGTCGAATCGAAAGCTTTCCGATAATCAATCCAGGCCATCAATAGGTCACGCTGGTAGAATGCTGCATCTTTGCAGACACATCTATCGATGGGCAGGTTCCCCCGACATCCGGCTACACCTTTCTTTGAGCCTCGTTGTTCATACATTTCTTGCCACACAGGTTCAATTGCCCGAACAATCCTATCATTTAGGATAGCTGTGAATATCTTATAAAGTGTGTTTAGACAAGTTATGGGCCTGTAATTCATCGGGTCAGCTAAGTTGCTTATTTTCGGCCGGAGTATTGTGCGCCCTTCCATCAACCACTCTGGAATCGGCTCTTCCGACTTCAAATATGAGGTGAAAATACGGGCCAAATGCTGATGGGTAGAGGAAAACTTCTTCCACCAGAAGGTTTTGATACAATCTGGTCCCGGTGCGGAATAGTTCTTCATCCCTCTTAATACTTTTTTCACCTCCTCGGTAGTGATGGGTGGGCATTCTTTATCAGGTGTTATGAGGGCAACCCAGAACTCCCTGAAGCTATTTATATTTTCTGAGTCTTCGTCCAGTCTATGCTGAACTTCGTAGACTTCTCTCCAAAATACTTCGACCTCCTCTGGTTTGGGTGGGTGTTTGACAGTAACTGGAGGGTCTTGGAAGAGTCGCGGTAGATCAGAGAGAAACTGTTGATTTTCTCTGACCCACCTCTCCCTCCGCTCTAGACTTCTCTTAGCGTCAGATAGTATCCGTATTCTCTCAACAATATGCTGCCTGATGGTCAGCAGCTTTGACTTGTTACGTGTGTGATAACGGATCCGGAGTTCGCGCGCGTACTTCCAAGCCTTGGCGGTAATATTCCTGCCAGATGTGGTGTAGTCAATCACACATTGAATGCGGGACGCATACTGTCTTGCCCAGCCTATCTTTATGGCAAGTTGATGCATTCGTCTTTTGGTCTTATGATCAGCCGTTGGTTTTATTTTACGGTTCGCATCGGCCAAAGCTTTCGCTGCATTATACACACAATAATTGATAGCCCAGAGGTCGGATTCACCGGAAAAATGTCCACGAAGCTCGTCATCCATTTCAGCCAGATCTTTAGACTTGAGAGAAACCTTGGTGTTGATGTTTCTCCGGGTCGTAAAGCATTGCTCTTCATGTATTGGATACCTGCCGGCGGTTGGTCTTAGTGTCGCCTCTCTTTCTTTATTGCCGCCTTGTTCTAGCTGTGGTAGAGTAGGCGTTCCGCTTACATATCCCCTTTTAAGGAGTAGTTCAGCAAGGTTTCGCAGACGTTGCTGCGAAAAGTGCGATAGCTCCGGGTATTTCTCGCACCACAGAGCATGCAGCCGTGCCATGTAACCCCGTTCAGTGGCCACAGTCGCATCGTAGCACTCTAGCAAGTCGTGATTCAGTCGCTCTGTCGACCCAAAGGTCGCGAGATCCCGCCGATCCATCGCATTCAATCCATTTTCATTGGCTCCCCCAGCTCTAGATTGGTTAGACGTTTAAATAATAAACAATGAGCGATATACTTAATTGAATTGACAAAAAAATCAGATTTTTGAATCACAATTTTCAATAAAATGTTACATTAATATTTAATAAATTTATAAAACAATACGATTATGGTTTTAACAAACAATTTTGCTCTTTACAATGACAAATTACCACAATAATTGCAGAAAAACGGAAATTTCAAACATTTATTTTCGACAAAAATCGTTTAAGCTAACAAAATTTATTTAAACAAATAATAATTCATTACAAAATGAGATGGTAGTATGTAAATGACGTAGATATTCAATAATAAGCAGCAAAGATAACTAAATTTGAAAAACTAGAGTTTTATACCTCTTTTTAAGAAAAAGTTACAACTCAATAATAATAAATTGTTTAAACTAATACTAAATTATTACACCATTAAGCCATTTCCCTTTCGGGGTAGGAGTGACTCACTCGGTAGGGGAAAGGAGTAGTGTGTGGAAGGGATAGAAATTTTTCAGATTGATCCAGAATTCTCGTTCCATTTAAGTAAATAACACGTTCGTTCCGGAACGCTGCTCCGACCCAGGTTGCTGATCAATCTCTCTAGCTATCACCCCAAGCGAAGAACCTCACAAAGTCATTATGTAAGGTTCCCCACTTGGGTCCATTAGTAGCCAAGGTCTTTTGTTTCAGGCGTCATTCACTCTACTGACACTCATTTTATTAACTATTTGCCGCCATACTTGCCTGTCCAGGCATACTTCTCTAGCTTGTTTTATGTTCATTCACACATTCTAATCATTATTTCCGCGGTCTACCTCTGGGCACGCTGCCATTTACTTTACCTTAATGCACTTGTTTCGTTAGTCGTTTATTTGGCATTATCTCAACATGTCCGAATCATCTTAACCGATTTCTTTCCCATGTGTCCACTAGCGTCTCTTCTGCTCCACATTCTTTTAGAATTATCTCGTTACTTACTTTGTCCATCAGCGTTTTCCCGCATATTATGCGCATGAATCTCATGTCAATTACGTTAATTTTACTCTTA
>NC_046659.1:31766245-31774470 GCF_010883055.1 Belonocnema kinseyi | reverse complement strand
TAAACTCAGAAGATGTGGACTGTGACTGCACCATATATCTAGTCGGGAGTGGTGCTGACTGAAAACAGATGATTTGGAGCGATTCGCGCACCATCTGTTGGTTATTCTAAGGACTTATTGAACTACCCTCGTAACTTAGAACTAATAATTCGCACGGAAGCGTTGCAAATTCCAGATCATATTTATGGAGATGTATCGCAGTATATTGTGTATTGGAGAAATAATTTCTTCTCCTAATCCTGGCCTTTAAATATCTTTTGAATTCATGTATAAGAAAATGACATCTTAATTCCTGAAAAATGCATATTGGTTGGACTCCTTGAGGGTTCCACTCAAGAAGTATGCATATCGTAATCTTGGCAGTATGCCTAGGAAGTTGAATCACATCCCGCAGAGAAGTAGTATCTTAATACCCACAGGCCGAAAAAACAAGATTATATTTTACTGAAAACCAAGTTAAATCTACTGATCTCCCAAGCACGTATCTGGACAATACGGCAGTTCAGTAATACCTGCAGAAATCGCCCGTTTACAAACGTAATACTGATCTGGTCCCGATCAGATTTCCCGATCTGGCCCTGATCGGTAGAACTCTGTGAGCCATACCTGGGCTCGACCGATTTCCTACTGAAACTCCATCTCCATGTACTCGCCAAACAGGTGCTGCTTCATTTTTTCTGATAGTGCAGTGAAATTCTTATACATATTATTCGTTTATAATATTTTATTAATTAGTGAAAATGTTTAAGACGAGTAAGCCACGTGTTTGGATGCACCAAACATTAGCCATTTTACTTTGAAACGTAAGCTCTAATAAATGAATAATTAATTTAATTGCTTCAGGTAAAACTAGTATATTTACAATAAGATGGGTCAAATATTATTATATGATGAAAAGTGTTCAGTACTTTTGTTTTAAATTATTATTTAAAAACTCAAAGTTTTGCAATTTAATTTAGAGTTAGAATTATAAAATCTACTGGCAAAAAATTGATTGTATTATACGCAAAATTTTAATATTTTTAATTTGGGAAACTTAGTTACAATATGGATATATATATATATATATATATATATATATTGTAACTAAGTTTCCAAAATTTCGTGTGTCTACCGCTAAATACGACCTGGCCGAAGGTGGCTCAGATGGGAAACCTAGCCACAAGACTGCTACCTGTCACGCTTGAATGGACCGCGTTCGTTGGTCACACACTTCTGACCCAGGAGCAAACCTCGAAGTTCCCTTTAATTTCATTTGGCGCCAGATAGGGTCCACTCTATCGGAACCTCGGCTACGATGTCCTGACGTCGCTTAGCAGAAACGGTAGCTCTACTTTAACATGAGTCACTAAAAAGGGGGGGAGTCGTTCTCGCCGGCGAGAGAGAAAATTAGTTTCTGAACGCTCAAACATTCGTAGGATAGAAATTCACTTATTTATTAACACTAAGGAAAATCACGTTACATTTACAATTACGACTTTTATGGAAATTGAAATTCACTTCAGACAAAAACAAACTTCCTTTTATCACGCCTAACTAAAACCTATTGAAACGCGAAGAGACGCGGAGAGCGACCCGATTCCGGGAATCTGCGAACTGTGTGAGAAAACTCACCAGAGAGACCGGCCTCCTATGCTCCGACCTCTTCTGTCATTAGCAATTTCTTTGCCAGGTCATTTGGAGAGATTACTTCTACCCAACTCATCACTGTTGGTCCTTGAGCTGGCTCCACACTATTTCGACGAAACATTCGTGACAAATATTCGGTTTACCGCGAACCGGAGTCGAGGCAGGAACGGCACGACCTGAAGTTCGCTGCTCGCTTCCGTCGTCTTGCTAATGTTTTCCGTCGGATCTTGCCCACTTCCTGCGAGGCCTCCGTTGATTGGTTGGTACTAACGGACGAGCTCTTTAATATGGCTTCCGGCTTCCTCTCTCATGCCAGCGCGTGATCGCTCGTTCATGTGGTGTTACAGGGTTAATTCTGTTTGCTACGGTGGTGCATCCGGTGCTGCCACTCGCCAGCGGCCGCCGAACTAATGCCTCGTGCTACCTGCACCTGGACTTTGGTTTCGGTAAGCCACCCCTGGTGTCCTAGTGTGTGATCCTAGTTTTGCTGGTGACCGGTTGGTGCTTCCTCTGGGGAACGACGCGAACTTGGTGCGCAGTCCTACCCGTATTCAACCATTTCACCTATGGATTCTGGTGACCAGCTATAGTGCTGCTTGCTCCGTGCATGGACATAGGAAACACGGGACTAGGCATGCCATTGCGAGAGTGATGCAATGAGGGGGGAGGTTCGCCACCTTTTGATGTCCCGCGACAAGCATGGCAGCGCCCACATGTTTATATTTTCATGCACAGTATGTCGGAAAAAATGCTCGTGCGCATAATCAAATGGCACTCCGTAAGATGGCGGCCCTCCCCACTCATGGAATTCTCCCCCCTCCCGTGGAGTCAACCTCGCTCACCCAAGCTAGAGTGGCATGCCTAGTCCCGTGTTTCCTATGTCCATGGCTCCGTGTTTACAACTGACAGGCAGTTTTCTACGTTTCCTGCAGTGTCTCCAGAACGTTAGATTTTTCGGCCCCCACCAGTCTCCCATCTGGGAGCGACTTATTCAAACATAGGGTGTCGGTGAGTCGACTCTGTTAAATGCTGCGAAGCCCAGCCTCGTGCAAAGCCGAAAATGCACGAGCTGGAACCCGACCTCTCCCGACCTCACGAATGACGCTCTAGCTGCTCCTCAAATTTATTCAGGTTTTGAAATTCGGAGTTACCTTAGAACCATTAGGCTTATTGCGAAGAGGCAAATATAATTTACTTTATGTAAATAGATATAGGAGACAAGACTTCTAGGTCTAAAATGTTTCAAATTTAGTACTGCATACTTAGTCATGTTTTAGTAAACAATGGATTTTTAACAAATAAAAAACAAATTTTCGGCACAATAGTTAAAATTTTAACCTAAGAAATTACTTTTAAAAATACATTTTTTAACTTAAACATTGTAGTTAACTCAAGTTTGCAGTTGAAAAAATTAATTTTTAAACCCAAATAAATGCGAATTTATTAGCAAAAGAAATTAATTTTTATCTCAAACAAATTAATTTTTAAAGAAGAATAATTCGCCAACAAAAAAGATAAATTTATAACTATTAAGAAAATTTTTTAAGGAAAAAAATTGTCAACAAAATTGTTCAATTTTCATCTATCGAAACGAATTTTAAACTAAAAAAAAACATAGGTCAATGTAAAACGGTTAAATTATCAGTTTAAAAAATAAATTTACAACAAACATTTTTTCAGCAAAATAGTTTAATTTCCAAAAAATTAGATGAACTTTCAACCACTTTATACCAAAATAAAAGAAGTTTCAAGAAAAAATGCATTTCTATCCAAAGAAATTAATTCTTGATTAAAATACATGAATTTTTAAACAAGAAGAATAATTTTCTACCAAAAAAGAAGAATTTTTACCGAGAAAGAGCAATTTCCTACCAAAAAAAATCAACCAAAAATGATACAATTAAATTTATAGTATAAGAAAATGTTTTTTCAAAATAAAAATTGAATTTTAAACAAAACAGTTAAATTATCAACCAAAATAGATATTTAAAAAAATTTTAATTTTAAAATAGTTTCATTTTCAAAGGAAGAAATGAATTTTGAACTAAAAATTGTTTTTAAAACATACACAATCGAATTTACAACATAAGATTTCAATTTTTAAACATATAGTTAGATTTTCATTTAAAACATTATTTTTCAACCAAAAATGGGATGGAATGAATTCTGAGAGAAAATTAAAAAAATATCACAATTTTTTAATATTATTTCATCAAATTTTCTTTCAAATTTTAGTAAGTTTACGAGATATTCAGAAATTTTTAAACGTATAAAAAGTAATTAACACTTGCAAAAAAATCAGGAAAAATTTGAATAATTCTTAAAGATTAGAAGATTAGAAGGTGTGAAAGTATTAGAAAAAAGAATTATTTTTCTAATTATCGTTTGAAAATTTTAAATAATTTTTATTTATAAAAATGTACTTCAAAAAAAATTCAAAAAGATTTTGAAACACATCAAACGATTTCCTAAAATTTAAAAGAAGAGTGTAGAAGATTTTAAAGCAAAATGATTAATTTGATAGGATTAAAAAGTTTTAAAAAACGTAAATAATTCAGTAAATTCAAGAAATATTTAAAGTAATGGAAGAGAGTCAAATCTAATTTTAAACTTAAATTTCTTAGAAATGTAGATTTTCCAAAATTTCGAAAAAATAAGCTTTAGAAGCTGTAGAAGGGTGTGGAAGTGAGAGATCTGCTTGAGGGATTGTGAGATTGCAAAGGGGAGGTAGATATTTTGGAGGATTGAGGCAGATTTGTGTGGAAGTTTGTTTGGAGATTTGTGACAGGGTGGGAAGACTGTGTTGATGGATTGGTAGTAGCAGGGTTGGGTAGCGACAAAGAAAGGCGAGACAGGTACCAGACAGCGACGTTAGAGACAGGGAAGTATAGAAGGCAGGAAAGTTTGAATTTGATTAATAGCTAGCGGAGCAAGTATCTCCACGGAAGAAACAGAGTTAGAGCAGGAAGTGTTCATTATACCGAAAGAAGAGATAAAGGAAAGGAAGGCAAGGGGGAAGTATACAAAAACATTAGAAAAGGAAAGATTAAGAGCAAAAAGCGTAGGGTCAATAGTAGCATTTATCAAAAGGAAGAGAGGGGAGAGGGAAAGCAGTGAAGAGAAGGAAGATTTCGGGGCAAAGATGAAATATCAAAAGATGTTTAGATCGCCGCCGGAAAAGCAGAGTTTGGTAGGGAAAAGAGATAACAGTAAGGGTGCTGACGGTAGCGGAGATGAAAATGAAGTGTCGATGAAAGAAGAAAGACTAAAGTAAATCCGAGAAGTGATGATAGAGGTAATGGAGATTTATGAAGAAAAGCAGGAGAAAAGGGGCGAGGAATTAAAGAAGAAAATTAGGCGGGAAATGGCTGAAGTTAAGAAAGAAATAAAAAAATGGGAAGAAACCATAAAAAAAGTTAGAAAAGACGATGGAGTCATTGGAGGAAAAACTAGAGAAGTAGGAAGGAGTTAATAATACAAAGGTAGAGAAGATAAGAGGTAGGATGAAGAAACTTGAAAGCTCGAACGGGGATTAAGGTGGGGGCGAGAGTGGGAATAAGGAGATGGAAAGGCTGAGAAAAATAGAACAAAGAATAGAAAGGAAAGCAAGCGAAGAAAGAAAATTAAACATAGTGATAAAGGGTAGAGATAGAGGAAATGCGAAATTTAGGAAGGGAAGTGAGAAGAGGGGAGATAATTGTACTGGTGACACTCAGCAAATGGGAACATAAGAGGGAGGTGATGACAAAGAAGAGGTTATTATATGGTAGTCCAGAGAGAATAGAGGATGATTTGACATGGGTAGAAAGAAAGATGCAGTTCAAATTAAGAAAAATAGCGGAAGAGATAAGAAGAAAGGGAAAGAGAACATGGGTTAAGTATGGGAGAATTCAGATAGATGGAGTATGGTGGGATTGGGATGAAGAAAGGGAACAGATAGTAAGAAATGAGGTGCAGGGATACTAGAAGAGGAAGGAACTTGAGGTAGGAAAATAAGAAATAGTAAGAAGGAAAAAAAGATGAGGAACAGAAGTAGGGAAGAGTGGAAGATCTGTTACTGGAATATAGCAGGATTGGAGAGAAAGGATAAGGAGTTTATGAGAATTTGACACGATAGGATGTAGTCATAATGATGGAGACGTGGCTAGATGAAAAGCGATGGGAAAGAGTAAGGGGAAGGTTACCAAGAGGTTACAAATGGCAAGTGCAAAATGCAAAGAGTTAGAATAAAAAGGACAGAGCAATAGGAGGAATGGTGATGAAAGGAAGGAATGAACGTATAACAGGGAAAGATTAGAAAGACAGGAATGAACAAAAAGAAGGAGTAATAGTAGAAGAGGCTATTATGGGAGAACACAAGTGGAAGCTAGTGGGAATTTATGTGAACGGCGATATGCAGATAAAGCAGAGGAGATTGAAGGAATGATTGAAGAAAATGAAGAAGAAATTAGGAGGATAATAGGTGGGGATTTCAATGCGAGAACAGGAGACGGAGGACGAAGGGAATGGCGAGAAGAGAGAGGAAGAAAATCCAAAGATAATGTACTAAATGGAGGGGGAAAAAACTTGTTGAAGAGCTTGGAGGAGTTGGGATGGTATAGCTTAAACGGGAATATAGGAGGGGATGAAAAAGAAGAATATACACGCTCAGGAAGTGAAAGGGGAACGGTAATTGTTTATGTGATAGTAGATGATGAGGTAAGAGAGAAGGTTTAGAAACTAGAGGTAGGAGAATATATTGATTCGGATCACTTTCCGTTAATAGAGACATTACAGGGACAAAAAAGCAATAAGCAATAACGAAGAGATGGGAAAAATGATAGGAGAAATAAAAATAGAATTAGAGTTAACAAACAAAAATGAAGTTAGTAAAGGGGGGAATAGAAGTTAGTGGGGTGAGGACTTCAAAGAGAAAAAAAGAAGGTCAGAAAGGAATTAAGAAAGTCGAGAAAAGTAAAAAGTAATGGGGAAGAATATAGGAAAAAAAGAAAGAGTATACTGAGTTGTGTTATCAAAAGAAAGAGGAAGAGAGTAAAAGGTTTGAGGAAGAGGCGGAGAAGGCTAGGACGAAAGAAAAAGTATGGAAGGTAGTAAATAGAGAATGAAAATGAAGAAAAAGAGTAAACCAAGCTATTGAAATGATAGAACGAAAGAAATATTTTTTGGATTTGTTAGGAGGAGTAGAGAGAAAAGTTGTAAAGGGAGGAAAATATTGTAGAGAAAGAGATGAGGAAGAGGAAATTTCAAGGGAAGAAATAGTTAACGTTTTAGGAATAATGAAGGATGGAAAGGCACCTGGTGTAGATGAGATTCGAAATGAAGTATGGAAATATGGAGGGGAGGAACTAGAGGAATAGATATGGATAATGTGTAATAGAGTATAAAGAAGAGAGGGGTGGCCAGAGTAATGGAAAGAAGAAGTAGTTATACTAATAGTAAAGAAAGGCAAGGCAGAGGAGGTTAAAAATTATAGGGGGATGACGTTGATGCCAACACTGTATAAAATATATGTAACTATTTTGTCGGAGAGATTGAAGATAGAGGTTGAAGAAAAAAAGATCGAGTCACCGAATCAGACAGGGTTTAGAAAAGGAATGGGGGTAATGAACAACATATATGTTCTAAACTATCTAGTAAATAAGAAAATTAAAAGGGAAAAGGGGGAAATGACAGCAATGTTCGTGGACTTAAAGGCGGCGTTTTACTCATTAAATCGAGGAGAAATAGAAAAAGTTATGATAAAAAAGGGGATAAGAGAGGGATTAATAAAGAGAGTATCAGAAATTTTTAGAGAGACAGGGAGCAGGGTAAAGGTAGGAGAGCAAGTAGGAGATAGTTTCTGGTTGGTGAGAGGTGTGAGACAAGGATGTCCTCTGAGCCCACTTTTATTTAATTTATTAATATCAGACTTGGAAGAAGAAATGAGGAGAAAGGGTTGGGGAGGAGTTAGGATAGGGAAGGAAAACATATATACACTGGCATACGAAGACGACATAGTGTTGATGGCAGAGGATGAAGAAGGGATGGCGGGATTAATTACAGCATTAGAGAAATACTTAGATAGCAAAAAGCTGAATGTAAATGTAGAAAAGACAAAGATAATGAGGTTTAGAATAGTAGGGGGAAGGAAGAAAGAATGGACAGGGAAATGGAAAGGAATAAAGTTAGAAGAAGTCAAAGAGTACAAATATTTGAGATATATCTTGCAAAAGAATGGAGATCATACAGCTCATTTAAGAGAAAGGATGAAAAAAGCAGCAGAGGTTATGAAACAGATATGGGGAATAGGAAAAAGAAGGTTTAAAAAAATTGGAGAAGAAGAACGTGGATATTTGATACGCTGGTATGGCCGGTATTAGGTTGTGGAGCAGAGATATGGTGCTGCAAAGAAAGAAAAGATATTGAGATTTCACAAGAAATGTATATAAGGTGGACACTAGGGGCAGACTGGGGGACGCTATGATATATGGCGATCGAATTAACGAGATGGGAATAAGAAAGGAGGGAGTTCTTTAATGATAAAGAAATAGAAGACGGGACTGGAGTAAAATATGAAGAATTGGAAAAAAGGGAGAGGGAAAGACAATTAACAGAAA
>NC_046659.1:31737888-31766145 GCF_010883055.1 Belonocnema kinseyi | reverse complement strand
AGGTAAGGGAGGGGATGTACTGGGAAAAAGAAGAGAACAGAAGGTGTAGAATATGTGAATGGGAGGAAGAAACATGGGAGCATGTATGGGAAGGATGTAGGAAAGGAATGGAATATAAAGGAAGCTGGCAAAGAATGTGGTCAAGATTTTAGGGGAAGATGGATTAGGTGAAGAATGAATGAAGGAGTTGGAGGGTGCTAGAGGAGCGAGTGAGGGAGAATGAAAGAGTGCACGTGAAAAAGGTAAATGGATGTATAAAAAAGTGAAAGAAAAAGGGAACGGAAGTCGTTTAGATAAGAAGCGTGAAAGTTGTAAGTAATGGTAAAGTAAAAGTTAAGTAGACTAAGATGCGTTAGCGTTCTCATGCTCTCTCTCTCTCTCTCTCTCACTTGTACTCTCGCTTTCGTTCGCTCGCTCACTCGCTTGCGAATAAGTCCTAAATTGCGCTATCGCAGGAAATAGAAATAAGGAACATATTATGAATAAAGAGGATGTCAGGTTTTTGACACATCAAATGCTTCTTTAAAATTTTCAGAAAAATTTAGTAAGTTAAAAATATTTGTTTGGAATTTATTTTGTTTTAAACGTATTAGGAATATTTAATAACTTAAAAAAATTTCTCAAAATTTCTCAATAATTCGTTGATTTCTTCCAAACTTCTAAATGTCCTAAACATCTTTTAAAAAGACTCGAATTTCTCTAATATTTTTTTAAATCCAATTAAATAAAAAAAATTTCAAATTCCTCTAGGTTCTTTTTTAGACATCTTTTTCCATGATATTTTAGGCTATAATCACAATTTTGAGGATTTTAAGAGAAAAAGACAAAAAGTTGTTAACTTGACCTCATTCAAAAGACGAATCATTTGACAAAAATGTTGTCAAATTTTCCTTTATATGTCTGAGGAACGCAATTTTATTTAAAAAATGTGTGGGATTTTCTCAACAGAAAGCTGCATGAATTTCAGAACTTTCTTATTTTTATTTCTTAAGTGTATTTTAATCAACTTTACGTTTGGTGAGAAATCATATGCTGAAAAACGGTCAGAGAAATATCTATTTCTTCAATTTCAATTATAATTTGCAAGGCGATTCTTCATAGTATTTTACTAACTAATGGAGATGTTTTAACAATTTTATTCCTAAGATCTATTCCCTAAGGTGAAACATCGTACACAAATATCGTAAAATTTAACAAACACCAACTAATTACATGAATTTTTTCATTAGAAATCAACGAGTATCATATTCAAATAAATTTTGGCAATATTTATAAAAGTATTATTTTTCATTTAAAAAATTAATGTGTAGAGAGTATAGTTTTTATTTGAAATTTAATGACGGTTTTTTTTACCATTTTTGACCCTCGGCAAAAATCAAGGAAAAATAATCTAGAAATATGTTCATTAGTTATTAAAATGCTAGAAAGACTTACCTTTACAATTTTTTTTCTCTTTTTATAATCATGAGATATTTCTTCATAAAACAAATTTTCTTCGATTTATTTCACAATTATTTACAATCAATTTCCAATTACAATTTCTTTGCAATTAAAATAAAATTGTAAAAGATAAATTTTGTAATTTTGCGATAAGTATTTTAAGGCATTAAAGATTTTGCAAAGATTTCATATACAATAAAATAAGTATTATCAGTTTGTGTATAAATTAAGATGTAAATAATTATTATAAGATTTTTAAGAATATTAAAAAAAAAGTTTTTCGAATATATCAGATGTGTCAGAAAAGATCCTCGGAGATTCTTTTAAAGTTTTAAATACAAAATTATTTAAAACTTTCACACGATTATTTGAAAAATAATTCTGTTTTTCAAATCTTGTCAGACCTTCCAATCTCTAATCTTTAAAAAATATTCAAATTTTTCCTGATTTTTTTTAATTCTGCATAATTAAAAAAAATAACTTTAAGGTTTTTCAGATTCTTTGAGAATATTTGAAATCTTTTGCAATGTTTTCAAATGTTTAAAAATAATCTTTTCAAATTAATAGTTTGAAATAAAAAATTACGATAATTATTCCTTTAAAAATCTTTGCAAGTTTGAGTTATTTTCGAATCGTTTCAATTTTTTGAATATCTCTTAAACTTATTCAAATATGAAAGAATTATGTTCCTTAATTTTTCTAAAGTTAAGTAACATGCAAAAATTAAAACATTTTGCTTCAAAATGTTTTACGTACTTTTTAGACATTTTAGGAAATAATAAAAAATTATTGGTAATCTTTTTCCCATTTTCTGTTAGAATTGATTCCAAAACAATTATATACATTTTCCCAAGGAGTTTCTTTTATTATCTTCCATAATCTGAAAGTCCTTCGTTTATCGACTTTTATTATTATTTTTTCATTTTACATAAATATCTATTATACCTTATCAAATTTTAATATAAAATTCTTAAATTTTAAGTGTATTTAAATACTATTATTTTTAATGTTTCCAAATTCTTAGAAAAATTCAACAAATTTTATGTGTAATTAAAATAAACTTTTTTTAAACCTCATTGAACTTATTCCAAGTTATCTTTTTTGAATTTTCAAAATTTATGAGAAATAGTAGGGGGGAAATGGTATATGATTCAGACGGAATACTAGAGGCTTTCAGAGACTATTTTAGGAGACAATTCGGAGATGAAGCTATAGGACACCACAACTGCGATGTTGAACATGATGCGATGGACAACTCAACTGAAAAAGTCTGTGTCACTGAGGTTAGGGATATAATTAAGAACTTGAAAAACGATAAGCCTGCCAAGGTAGACGGTATTAAAGCTGAAATGCTTTAACAGGGTGGCGCGTGCATACCACATAGACTGTGCGAATTGATAAATTTATGTTTCGAGATGAGAGACGTCCCAGACGATTGAAAAAAAGCAATTATCGTACCAATATACAAGAGAAAGGGAGATAAAAGCGAGTGCAATAATTACAGAGGGATTAGCTTATTAAGCACCGTAAGTAAAATATATTCAAAAATACTTATTCGTAGGGTAGTGAAAATAACAGAAGCAAAGATTTGGGAAGTCCAAAGTGGGTTTATGCCAGGAAGGTCATTTACGGATCAAATATTTAGCTTAAGGCAAATAACAGACAAAAGTTTGAGAGCAGGAAAAAAAGTTTTCTGTGCATTTGTTGACCTAGAAAAAGCTTTTGACAAGGTAGATAAAAGTAAAATTTGAGAACTCCTGAAAGAGTATGGAGTCAATGGATAGATCCTACAAGCTATAAAAACAATATATACAGGTAGCAAAGCGAGTGTAAGAGTGAATGGGAAACTGAGTGACTGTTTCGATATTATTCAAAGAGATAGACAGGGATGCGTTATGTCTTCATGGTTATTTATATTATTTATGGACAAGTGTTTAAGAATGGCTCTCTTCGACGAAGAGGGTGTGGATCTCGAAACAGTAAGGGTACGAGGGTTAGCGTTCGCAGATGATATGGTTGTTATGGAAGAGTCTACCGAAGACTTACAAAGAATGTTGAATAAACTATATGCAAACATGAAGAGCATGGGCCTTAAAATTAACGCAAATAAAACAAAAAATATGGTGTTCGAAGGGAAGAGTGAGAAAACACTATGCAATATTTTATTAAATGATGAGAGAATTGAACAACTTGATAAGTTCGTATACCTTGGTAGCTTATCTACTAGGGACGGGGAGATAGATGAGGAATTAGATAGACAAATAAATGAAGGTAATAAGGTCATTGGTAGAGCAGGTCTCCTTATCAGAAGTAAAAATATATCAAATAAAGCTAAAATGGCAATACATAATTAAATATTTGTACCGACTGTACTATACGTTAGCGAGACATGGACTTATCAAGAAAACGATAAGAGTAAAATTAACGCAATTGACATGAGATTCATGCGCATAATATGCGGGAAAATCCTGATAGACAAAGTAAGTAACGAGATAATTCTAAAAGAATTTGGTGCAGAAGAGACGCTAGTAGACACATGGGAAAGAAATCGGTTAAGATGGTTCGGGCATTTTGAGAGAATGCTAAATGAACGACTAACGAAACAAGTGTATCAAGGTAAAGTAAATGGCAGCGTGCCCAGAGGTAGACCGCGGAAAGAATGGTTAGAATGTGTGAATGAGACCCTAGTTAGAAGAGACATAAGAAGTCACAGAAACACGAGAGCCTGCATGAAAAAATGCATGGACATAAAAGAAGGTAGAGAAGTATGCCAGGACAGAAAAGTATGGCGGAAAATAGTTAATAAAAAGAGTGTCAGTAGAGTGAATGACGCCTGAAACAAAAGACCTTGGGTACTAATGGACCCAAGTGGGGAACCTTACATAACAACTTCGTGAGGTTCTTTGCTTGGGGTGATTGCTAGAGAGATTGATCAGCAACCTGGTTCGGAGCAGTGTTGCGGAACGAACGTGTTATTTACTTAAATAGCACGAAAATTCTGGATCAATCTGAAAAATCTCTATCCCTTCCACACGCTACTCCTTTCCCCTACCGAGTGAGTCACGCCTACCCCGAAAGGCAAATGGCTTAATGGTGTAAAAATGTAATTACTTATTATGATTGGAAATAATTGAATCTCTTGCAATTAAAATCGGGTATTCTGCTTGAGAAGAAATGTTCTGAAAGTAATTTAAAAAATCATTCGAATTTTAGACTGATAATTGTAGACAATTTCCAGACACATCTTTCTTATTCTTCTACCAAAATTTTTAGAGTTTTCAGTTTTTTTAATCAGTTTATCCTACGTTTCTCAAACTCCTCTGAACTTTAAATTCTTTTTTAATCTTATCAATTCTGTTCAATATTTATTGAATTTATTCGATTATTTGCACTTTTAAAAAATTTGTAATGTTATCCAATTGAAAAATGTTGATTTTAAAACCTTTTACACACTTTTTCGAAATTTTAGGAAACTGTTTGATGTGTTTCAAAATCTTCTTTAATTTTCTTTTAATTTAATTTTATTTCTTATAATTTTAGGAAACTGTTTGATGTGTTTAAAAATCTTCTTTAATTTTCCTTTAATTTTATTTGAATCCTTACAAAATTTCTGAATATCTCTTAAACTTTCTTAAATTTGAAAGTAGATTCTTAAAGCAACATATAATTTAAAAGATTGTGTAACAAAATTGCAAAAGAAAACCTAATAAGAATTATGCTCCTTAATTCAACATGTGAAAAAATTGACTCATAATCTTTTAAATTTTTCACAAGAATTATAAGAAAAATAATTTTACCTCCTTGAAATCTTTCGAAATTCCTGCAAAGTTTCTAAAGTTTGTGTTTGAATTCTTTAGAAATATAATTTTTTAACAGAATTTAAACTAAAAATTCGATTTAAATCTCTTCAGTTCTTTTTAAAATTTCTTGCATTTACTCGATTTTTATATATTTATTATAATCTTACCAAATTGAAACATTTTGCTTTAAAATCTTCTACAGTTTTCTTTTAAATTTTAGGAAATCCTTTCACATGTTTAAAATCCTTTTTTAATATTCACATAAAGTACGTTTTTTAAAGAAAAAGTCATTACAAATTTTCCTACCAATCTTGAAAAAGTTCTATTTCTAATCTTGTCGGACCTTCTAACCTTCCTAATAATTAAAAATGATTTAAATTTTTCCTGATTTTCTTTGAAATTCGCCAAACTGAAAAAGATTACTTAAAATCTTTAGATTCTTTATTGATCATTTTAAACATAGTTAAAAATGTATTGGAATTTTTAAAAATCAATTTTGCAAAATAAAAAATTATACTAATTATTCGCAGAAACCTAAAAGAATATTTTTCATTTTCATGAAACAAAATAAATTTAAGAAAAAATGTACAAAAAATTGTGCAAGAAGGCTTGATAAAAATTAATTTGCTTCTTTTTTTTCTAAAATTATAGAACATAGCAAAATCGCCTGAACTTTCATTCTCTTGACACCCTTCGAAATTCAGTTTACTTAAAAACTTGTCCAAATAGCCAGTTAGCCACCGAAAATGAATCGTGAAATCGAGGGTGGGGGGGGGGGGCTCGTGCATTTTCAGCTCTACAGGAGGCTGGTCTACGCAACATGTAGCAGAGCCGACACACGGACACGCTACGTTTGAATGTGTTGGTCGTCGCCGTGGAAGTTTCGTCCAGGTAATCTTCTGGCGCTTCTCCCGTCGACCCCGATCCTTCACAACAAAGGTTTGTTACCATTCTGTGTTTTTATCCGTATTTTTCCGTGTTTCACGATTTTCTTTCATTTCGAACCGTTCGGTACTTTCGCATCGTTTTTACAACGACTAACCTTTCTACTACATACTTTTCGGGTGTGATTTTATTCATAGTAACGCTCGACTAACTCTAATGTAATTTGTAAAAAACCATCTATTGTTAGTATTATTATCATTAGAATAAATTGTGACTAAATATTTATCAATAATGGTTCATTAGTTTATTCATAAGGTCACAACATTTCTATTTAACTTGACTTGGTCAATTATACAAGTTTTTCTGAGATACTGTTAAATGATCAGTTCATAAGCATGTTACTAGAAAATTCTATTTGGAACCTGTATTTAAGCAAGAAAAGTTTTAGGAAATGTAAACCGTAATGGTAGATTATAGAAAATGTGACTGTATAAAAAGGAAGGCTCGTCGAGGTGAGAGCTGGGAATTGAGATCTGGAAAGAGACACTTGTGATAATCACAACTGACAGTTCTCTCAAGTCAGAATTCTCAGCTCTCCATTTTTATAGATTGAAGCTGTATATATATTCGCCCTCCATCCGGATAGAGCCTTGCTTCGTGGTCGGAATCTGACTATGCTATTTATAATTATTTACATGGCGAGTATAAGGTCTAACATCGCGATAATTCGTGGGGCGTCGTCTTCGAAGATTCTAACGCCTCCTGGTGATACTCTGGTATTCGGGATCCTCTTCTGAGTAATCCGACTCTATCTTTTCTTCGTCTTGATAATATGAAATTGCACAAATAACGGCACTGGGGTTGGTCGTGTTTCTGCTTGAAGATGCCGTGGGTCTGACGGTCCGTGTGTGTTAAGGTCTTTGGCTGAGACCTGGGCTGCTTGAATGAGCGTGGTGGAGTATGGCTCTGCGCCAATACTGAAGGCAGGCCGTAGCTCAGGTTGAGAACGTAGCAGACCCGATGGGTCTGGTGCGTTGTGCTCTTCGGCTGGGACGTGAGGTGCTCGAATGAGAGTGATGGAATATGGCTCCTACGCCAATACTGAAGGCAAGTCATAGCTCAGCTTGAGGACGTATCAGAACCGACAGGCCTGTTGCGTTATGGTTTTCGACTGGGACCTGAGGTGCTCGGATGAGCGTGGTGGAGTATGACTTTGTGCCAATACTGAAGGCAGGTTGTAGCTTAGCTTGAGGGCGTAGCAGACCCGACAAGCCTGGTGTGTTGTGGTCTTCAGCTGGGACGTGAGGTGCTCGGACGAGCGTGGTGGAGTATGGCTCTGCGCTTATACTGAAGACAGGTGGCAGTTCAGCTTAAGGACGTAGCAGACCCGACGGGCCTGGTGCGCTATGGTCTTCGGCTGAGACCTGAGGTGCTCGAATGAGTGTGGTGGATTATGACTCTGCGCTAATACTGAAAACAGGGACTCCAGTTGAAGCCGGTGGTGAGAAACTTCCTTCATCCTGACTCTAAGGAGATTTAGTCATGAGAGGTGGCTCGTCGCCAGCATCAGCCAGTTGTCGAAAATGGTGCTGCCTATGCGCCGGCCAAAGGTCTTTTGCATGCAACTTTTGTGACTGGTTGTCCTTTTGGACCCTGTAGACGTCGCCGGTCACGTGTTCGATGATCTGATACGGACCAATTCGACGATGATATAAGGCGGCGTTATACCCTGCGGCTTCATTCGAGAGCTGATGGTTTGTTGTAACCACCCAGTTTCCAATGTTGTAATGAGGGCCAGTGGGCTCGTTTTTATATTTCTCATGGCAATGTTTCTGGTGCTCACGGGCCTGACTTTCGCGTTGTTGACGGTTCCTGTGGCGGCATTTCGCCGTCTGCGCAGTTCGAACAAAAGTTGAAGCAAGTGTTGGCAACAGGTACGCTGGTTCTGAGGCATTAGTCGAAGGCGCAAACCTTTCTTGATTTCTTGGTTAAATCTTTCTGTAGGATTCGCCCCAGGATGGTGGACTAGGGTGGTCCAAAGTTCGCAATCCCATATCTTACTAGTTGCCGCCCATGTGTGGCCTGTACACTGGGTCCCATTGTCACTGAGGATTCGGTGAGGGTGACGCCAACGGGTGTTAACTTCTTTTTCTAGAAGTTGAGTGATAATGGGGGTAGTAGCTGTGCGCAAGGGGAAAGCTTCTAACCAACTCCAAAACAAATCAGTGACTACTAAAATGTAACAGCGGCCCTTCCTAGATCGTATATATGGGCCCATTAAGTCAACGGCCATTAAGTCACACGGTCATCGAGTGTCGTGAAGTTGTTGGCGTTGCCAAGGTCTTTTAGAATCTCATATATTCTGGGTAGGTATTGTGGAGCGTGCACCGTTTGTTTGTTGATTCTGCGGTAATCTTCATAGAATCGATAGTCTCCATCCTTCTTACCGGCTACTACGATTGCTTAAATGTACGGAGAATTAGCTGGCTCAATTCTCCCATCGGCGAGAATGTCACTTACCTCCAAGTCGAGCCACCGTCTCTTTTCTTCGGTATAACGTCGAGGTGGTTCACAAAAAGGCGCGGCATTGGAGAGATAAATATCATGCTGAATTGTCATAGTTTGACGTAGGGGGCCTCCTTAGTGGAAGACGGTAGCGTAAGTTCTCACGATTTGGAGAAACTGGTTCTGGTATTCCATCGGGAAGTGGTGGCATAGTTCGAGTGGAAAGATTTCCACTGAAAACGTCAATTTATAGTTTTTTGCACCAATAGATAGTTTTTATTTGCTCTTCAATAATAAAAATCTTATTTCTATACCTGAAAATTTTGAATTGTGATTAAACTGCAAAGTTAGGTCATCTTATGAAATTCCTCTGTTGAAGAGCCTTTTCAATTTCTCCTCCTGTAAAATATAGATACCGCGTCTTAGTTCCCTTTTTTCGCAAATAATTTCGTTTTGGAACATTTAGCTCATTTGCAGGCTTTGCAAGAAGCATAAAATAATGCTTTACCATACAGAAAAAAAAAAATTAATTTGTGATTATAATTTATAATTTGTTTCATTTTAACTGACATAAAATACTACGCTATATGTTTTAGAATTACATTCTACACTATTATCATTGTATGGTTTTGTATTTCATAGAGTTTTTTGTAATTTGTGCTAAAAAAGTTGAATTATATTATTTGTAATTCAGAGAAATGCTAAAGAGTATTAGGGCTAGCGTTAAATATTGTCGACGTTTTGAGCGTAACATTATTAAGATGCATTGTTCGGGCTTAAAAGGATTATGAAAGAGAATGAAATGTAAAGTAGATTGAGAATGTCGATGACGTGCCACCTTAACATTCTACTTTCTGTGCTGCTTAATAAAAATTAGTTTTCTCTTATTATTAACAACTAGAGACGCACTAATGTGCAATATAAGGAGGGTCATGTTAAAATCACTGGAGAAAAAACGTGTGTAGGAGATATATGTGTCGGTGGGACACTAAGTGACTTTAGAAACATTTTTTTCATTATTTTTTCTTAACTTAGAAGTTTTAACATCCCAGCAATTCTTATTTAATAAACCAAAAACTAATTTAAGTAGGGCATAGTGTGTTTCCGATTGAATGCTCGCGCCTTAAGAGAAAGTGGCTAATAAATGCCAATTATCCCATCCAGCATGTCGTTTCGAATTGTCTAATCCTAAATCTGTTTGCTATTCTTTTGGCAAGATTACTGAGAAAGCTTTTTCCCTAATTTTTAAGAACTGATTTTAACGATCAAAAAATACATATAAATTTGTTCAACAAGAGTATCATTAGAGTTAAATAAACTTACTGATTCATCATCTCGGGATTTTCCGTTGGTAGTAACAAAATAGCCATATCTATGTTTGCGCATCATGATTTGGTCTCGAAATCCAGTTAGTGTACAGTTCGATGCTATGCTTTCAGCCTGGGCGTCATTCTCGGCAGCAAAGAGCTGTTCTGGTGGTGAACCGACATGTGAATCCTAAATGTTTAGGTTTGCCGCTCGGGGAAAAAATCTTGGTGTATTAGTTTCATCAGGGTCTTTCGGTATTTCGTTTGTGAATTTATCTACAAAATATATTTTGTATTGCTTTGTATATTTTTGTCAGAATTTTCATTAAAACCTTCTAAAAAATAATGAAGCTCGAGATCATCATAATGTAATTTTATATTTTTTGAAAATTCTGGTTCGGAACCAATAACGTCTTTTTCGACGTCAGAGTTTTCTTCATTTTTTGTCTTCTTCTTTTTCTGACTTATTTTCTTCTTAAAAAATAGATTCTAAATTATTTTCTTCCTAGACTTGCCTATCTTCACTTAAAACGGAGAAGCAGGTATATTCGAAACTGAAGCTGCGTCATTTACCGTCTTAGGCTATTTCTTCTGATATATTGTTTCTGACTGGCTTGCAGCATTCTTCTTCTTCGGAGTCTGGAAGATCCTTATATAACAATTTATCCTTTTTTATCTTCTTTCTTTGTGTTTAATTTATGTGTTTGATTTCGAGTTTCTATTGCATTCACTTGTGACTTTTGTCTTATGAGCTTGAGGGTGAATATTCCACAAAATCTGAAATTGTATGGCTGACGACCGGAGATTCGGGCTCATCTTGTATAGTAATAGTTTCATTGCTTGAATATACCATTCATTTTCGTATTCTTTTTGATTTTGAATTACCTATTGTCACCTACAAATGATTTATGTTTGCATCGGCTATTTTTTGTTTTGTCGTTGTCATTTTTCAGTTCGCTCTACTGCTTTTAAAATTTTTGTCAAATTATGTAAAAGTGATGAATCTGTGAGTCGACACTAAGGATTAACCTGATTTAGGGCTAGAGTCTTCTTCTCACACCGTTCCAATGCAGTAACTATGCTTAATGTGCTTTTCTGCCTGGAGACCTACGCCCTAAAACTTTATTAGTGGAAACTTGTGTCATTGTTAGCAGCTAACTTCGAAGGCATGACCATATCCTTACACACCCTAAACTCTGAAAAACTGCTGTTTGTCAAAGAGACCGCAAAACTAATCTCTATCTTTTTGCATAGAGTTTTAAAACTAAAGGTGAAAGCGTCGACAGCAGTAATTTGGTGATTGTGAATTCCCTTTTGTTGAAGTTCCTTCGGCTTTAACAAACGCATTCTCATCACGTATCTCTTGCTTCGCACTCGAGTTTATCCCTGAAATTTTATGTCATTCCCATAAATGTATATCATTATAATTGGTAACTTGCATTGGTACTAAAATAGACGAAGTTTCATTGTCCTGTTTCAAAAAATGCGCATTCATAAAAAAAAAATTTTGTTACAAAACGTTTTATTGCAACTTTTGTCGTTTTTCCATAAACTGAATTTACCTATTTCCAATGTCTTCTTTATGATTTTAACTTTACACATACGATATACTGAGCAGTCTTATCGTTTTTTACTTCTAAATTATGCATATACAATTAAAAATTTGTCATGAGACAAGCCGGAGGATTTCACCGGGGGCGCGTGCTAATCTAAGAAAATTGCACCTGCTCCCATTGAAATCGCAGGAAATTTCAGCCACAACCACGTCTCACGAACGTGAGATAGGTGGTTACAGTCTGTAATGGAATCAATAGCACGATCCAGCAAAAGCTTCGTGTATCCTAAGAACACGGAGCGACCCAAGAACTACCGCCTTCTGCATTTTTCCCGCAAGTGTTTTAGCATATTTTTGACACGCAGGGATGCTTTTTAGGCCATTAGCGAGTTAAAGCTTAGCACCTCCAAGAGCATCGACGATAAGGACGATTAGTTTAACAGAATATTCCAGGTACAATCGTTTAAACTCCCTTATAAGGTCTCGATACCTCTCTTCATTTTCATTTTTCTTGGCTATGATGTTTTTGTCTTCTGGTGCCGAAAATTCGATAAGGAACATCGTTCACTTCTCAAAGTCAAGAAGAACCATGTCAGGCCTCGAGTGAGCAACGTAAACAATTGTCGAGAATATAAAGTTCCAGTATATGCGGCACTTCCCATTCTCGACAATTGACTCGATTTCTCTAGGGGCATTTAGAGGAGCGATCTTATGTCACATTGTGCTTTTGGATGTAGGTCGATCCCGCGTGAGTTCTATAACTAGATAGTATGTAATCTAAATGGTACGCCCGGCAGCTATCATCATGAATGTCTTTGCTCAAAATGTGGCGACGGTATGTTAAGGTGGAAGTGACACCGTCTTGGCATGCAAAAATAAAACCCTCCGTACCAGATTTCAATCCGGGCCATTTAAGAAAAGTAAACGTTAGCTCACAAGACATTGACTGATCCATCACATTTCTGTGGAAGATACCGTGCATCCTTTTATCGAGGTGCTGTTCACGAAAGTTTTTCTTTTGAGCTTTTTTAATCCGGGCTTTCAGGAGTGAGTACTCGAGATAGATAAGATTTGATGCATTTTGCTCACTCCTAATACTGAAGTTAAGTCCGAGTGTTTCAACAACCTGCTCCGCTGCCTTGTACAGAAATGCTCCTTTGCCCACTTCTTCGTGATTCCTGACCATTTTAAGAAGAGGGTTTCTTCCATTTGTAACTCTGTGTGCTGTACCCAGAATAATCCTGTTGTGAAGACATTCAAGATTCAATATTCCGCGACCACCTTGACGGCGTGAGATGTACATTCGCGGAACGGAAGATTTAAGATGCATGCTTTTTTCTTGTACATAACCTTCCTTGTCCCGATATCAAGGGATCTAAGCTCGTTCTTCGTCTATGGAACTACTCCAAATGCATAGAGTACTACCGGGAAGGCAAGCACGTTCGTTGCAGATACCTTGTTCCTCGCTGACAGTTCAGAAGACCAAATCCACCCGATGACACGTTTGTATCTGCTTCGGAGAATATCCTTTATAGATGTCACATCCTGAATGCGGCTCTGTGGCACGCCCCGGTATGTATAAGTCCCTTCAGCGAAATAGTGTCGAATAGCGCTTCAATCAACGAGCTCAGGATCTTCAGGGATGCCATTCAGTTTACCTCGCTTCACATAAACCTTGGCGCATTTGTCTATGCAAAATTCCATTCCAATTTCCTTAGTATGTCGTTCGACAATCCCTAGAGCTAGATGCAGTTTTTCTTTGTTTTTAGCATAGATCTTAAGATCGTCCATGTAAAATACATTAGTGACCTTGTACTTTCGATCTGCAGGTTTGCCGCACAGTACCCGTCAGAATGGCGAAGTTCTAGAGATAGTGGCAATAATGTTAGGCAAAATTAGGAATCGAAAGCTTTCCAATAATCAATCCAGGCCATCGATAGGTCACGCTGGTAGAATGCTGCATCTTTGCAGACACATCTATCGATGAGCAGGTTCTTCCGACATCCCGCTACGCCTTTCTTTGAGCCTCTTTGTTCATACATTTCTTGCCACACAGGTTCAATTGCCCCAACAATCCTATCATTTAGGATAGCTGTCAATATCTTATAAAGTGTGTTCAGACAAGTGATTAGCCTGTAATTCTTTTAGTCAGCTAAGTTGCCTATTTTCGGCAGGAGTATTGTGCGCCCTTCCACTAACCACTCCGGAATCGGTTCCTCCGACTTTAAATATGAGGTGAAAATACGGTCAAATGCTGATGGGTTGAAGAAAACTTCTTCCACCAGAAGTTTTTTATACAATCTGGTCCCGGTGAGGAATAATTCTTCATCCCTCTTAATACCTTTTTCACCTCCTCGGTAGTGATGGGTGGGCATTCTTTATCAGGTGTTATGAGGGCATCACATAACTCCTTGAAGATATTTATATTTTCTGAGTCTGCGTCTAGTCTATGCTGCACTTCGTAGACTTCTTTCCAAAATACTTCGACCTCCTCTGGTTTGGGTGGATGTTCGACAGTAACTGGAGGGTCTTAGAAGAGTCGAGATAGGTCCGAGATAAACTGTTGATTTTCTCTGACCCACCTCTCCCTGCGCTCTAGACTTCTCTTAGCGTCAGATAGTATCCGCACTCTCTCAACAATATGCTGTCCGATGGTCTGCAGCTTTGACTTGTTAAGTGTGTGATATCGGGTCCGGAGTTCGCGCGCGAACTTTCGAACCTTGGCGGTAAAATTCCTGCGAGATGTGATGTAGGAAATCACAAAATGAATGCGGGATGCGTACTGTCTTGTCCAGTCTCTCTTTATGGCAAGTTGATGCATTCGTCTTTTGGTCTTATGATAAGCCGTTGGTGTTGTTTTACGGTTCGCATCGGCCAAAGCTCTCGCTGCATTATCCACACAATAGTTGATAGCCCAGAGATCGGATTATCCGGAAAAATGTCCACGAAGCTCGTCATCCATTTCAGTTAGATTTTCAGGCTTGAGAGAAACTTTGGTGTTGATGTTTCTCCGGTTCATAAAGCATCGCTCTTCCTTTATTGGATGCCTGCCCGCGATTGATCTTAGTGTCGCCTCTCTTTCTCTGTTGCCGGCTCGTTCTAGCTGTGGTAGAGTAGGCGTTCCGCTTACATAGCCCCTTTTTCGGAGTGGTTCAGCATGGTTTCGCAGATGTTGCTGCGAAAAGTGCGATAGCTCCGGGTGTTTTTCGCACCACAGAGCATGCAGCCGTGCCATGTAACCCCATTCAGGGGCCACACTCGCATCGTAGCACTCTAGCAAGTCGTGATTCAGTCGCTCCGTCCATCCAAAGGTCGCGAGATCCCGCCGATCCATCGCATTGAATCCATTTTTATTGGTTCCCCCAGCTCTAGATTGGTCGGCATTATTGGCCGACACATTGTCGAGAGCCCTGCGCGTTCGGTTGTTTTGAACCGCACTTGCTACAACTATGTTTGGTGTTGTCATTCTTGTTCCCACGAGAAGCTAGGGAAAGGGGTTCGTCCATTCTTGTAGAGCCCTGCTTTCAAGGATAAGGCTGCGTACTCTGAGAGGTCGCCCGGTATCCCAGAGTCACCGTTCTAGACACCTGATTCAGGTACCATTCAGCTTTCGGCACGGTATTCACACCTCCGCTTGGGGGTTAATTCCTTTGGGACCACCCCTGGATAATTGTCCGCGACTGCCTATTTATTTTTGTAACCACTTTCAGCAGAAACCCTTGGTACAGGGACCCTCTGTCCGCAACCCGAGGACACGTTCGGTGATTTCGTCATAGGCCCTTCGGTTTGATTCTAGAGGAATGAAAACCGAACCGAAATAAACTGAATAAACTGAATTTGCTTATTTCCAATGTCTTCTTTATGATTTAAACTTTACACATACGGTATACTAAGCAGTCTTATCGTTTTTTCACTTCTAAATTATACACACACACACACACACACATATATATATATATAAATATATAGATATTTGAGAATATTTGAAATACTGCAAAAATTTTGCATGAAAAAGTGTAACTTTTGGATTTTCTATTATTTTGTATGCTGTCAAAATTTGAGTTTTTGATTTATCAGAAAAATTCAAAAGGTTGTTATGATAACCTTCTAGCGCATTTATAAATCAAACGTTTTCTTTTCTTGCTATTTTTTCATATCGTCCGTTAATTGGAATAAATGGTTCATTTTCGTGTGTTCTTTGGAATTCTGTAAATGCTATAACTCTAATAATTTTTTATTTTATGAAAAAAGTCATTAAGATAAATTGTTCGATTTTCTAAGTACTATTACAAGCCCTACAGAGAATTCCTGAATTTAAAAAAAAATTATCTCAAACTTGACCTTTAATTTACAACACTAAACGAGTGTACTAAAGGCCAATCTAATATAATTATTTTTTTTAAAGTTATCGTGCTGACAGGCAGGCAAGCATAAATATGTACATGCAGACGGACAGACAGACACATTCGTAAAAACCTATTTTTGTCAGCGGTCTCCAAACGTGGACATTTCACAAATGTTTGTCTTATCTTTTTTTCCTATCTTGCGTAGTTTGACCGCAAAATGCATTTTTTGATGTTTGATTAGTTTTTCTCTGCCGAACGAAAGCACTGAAAACGCACTGGCGAACGGGACTGGGCCGCCAGTGCTTTTTCAGCTGCTTTTTGTGCTAGTTTTCAGCACCTACACCGCACTGAGAAGTGATGAGACGGTCATATAATGTTCCTATTGTATTCGTCACGTACCCGGCGGGCAGAGTTATTTACAGCACATGGCCGCAACCAAGCCGACTCCGGGTTTAGATTTTTTTTCCAAAGTATTAACACTTTTGTTTAATTTATGATTTTTTCCATTCTGCATCTGTTTTATCGTATCTCATTTCATTTACAAGATGCGTTATATTCACTGCAATTTTAAACATCCAAAAGAAAAAGTTAGATATCTGAAGTAATCGAAACCCGTAGATTCTGAATTTCTAACCTTCTCGTAGATTATTTCAAAATTATACAAATTTTAATTTTTAATCCCTTTCAGCTTGTCTACTTGGCAGCCTATTCGGATTGACATAGGCACACCGATTTTCACTGACACTACAATATATACTACTACCACAACTTTTCAAAGACCTCGCAGACTAGATTTATTGGGTGAAATAGCCTTTTAAAAATTTAAATGGACACTTGAAGAGGAACCCAGGTATAAAAAACCAGCGGTACAGGTAGTGCTTAAGAAACAGCACTGAGTAGGCACTGACAATCGCAGTTTCTTGGCTTTTTTAGTGCGTTTTCATCGGTAGGGTTGTGCATTCATAATTTGAATTTTCAATTTTTCGAAAAAATTCAAAAAGTTGAAATGATAATTTTGTAGAGCTATCGAAAAGTAACATTTCTCTTTTCGAATACTATGAACAACTGTACAGAAATTTTTTGGATCATGAAAAAATGTATACTCAAAAATGTTCAAAATGGACTCACTTTTAGTATTTTTATCCAAAATGTCTGACTAACGAATTTGGCATTTATCTTCGGACACTAAAAGAGTGTGCCAAATGTCAACCTAATAGATTAATTATTTTCAAATGTTATCGTGCTCACAGACTGACAGACATACAAACATAAAAGGAGACATACCGACAGACAGGCAGAGATACAGACAGGCAGATTCGTAAATACTTGTTTTTCGGATACAAGGGGTCTCAAAAAAGGTGTCTCAAAAATAATCAAAATGTGACCACTTTTTGAATTTTTATCCAAAATGGCTGGCGAACGAACTTAACCTTCATTTAAGACACTAAGTGAGTGTACCAAAGGCCAATCTAATAGATTAATTTTTTCAAAAGTTATCGAGTTCACAGACAGACATACATAAATTCAGGCATTCAGACAGACATAAATGCATACAGACATATAGACAGACATGAACATTCGTAAAAACCTGTTTTTCGGATTCAGGGGGTCTGAAAACGTGAATATTTAACAAAAACAGGGAGGGGGTCAAATTTTAAACAAATCTAATACTCTCTCTGATGAGAATGTAAAAATTCTGCAATTGTTCAAAACTATCACTTAATTAATTCATTGTTAAATATCAAAAGTAATTTGTCAAGAGAAATGTTTTATAAATTAAAGTATACATCTAATTTCTGAAAATAAGATTTTTTATTGAACAATGTTTCTAGGAAAATTTACAATATCACAATAAAGTTCTTTGTTCAATAAATTAAAAACGATGAGTTCTGTCAAAAAATTGTTCCAAAAATTGTGTTGGAAATTTTTTCAAACTGAAAATTCTCCAACAACAAGAAAGAAAGGTTTCAAGCAATATCGGACATTCAAAAAATTATGGCTTGGCACACATCGAAAAAGAAGAAAATAGAGTCGTAATGCATTAGAAATGTTAGCTGATAGTAAAGTAGCGCCCCTAATTGTCACTATACCCGTGAGGTGCATATTATTGATATATATGTATGTCGCAGCCCACTAGCCGACCCAGTCGATTAGCCGGCTAACTGGTCAGTCGATTAGCCGACTAACTGGTCAGTCGGCTAATCGACGTTGAATAGGCGTCTGCATACCTGCACCTGCTGGCGTTCGTCTATCGAACGGATGAAGACAGACTACAAGCGGCCAGTCGGCTATCCGACTAGAGCGTTTCAGCCTAGTAGACGACTATGCATATGGTTCATCATATAATGATCAGCTTTACGTAAAACTAGCAGTACCATGGTAGAAATATTCGTTATACCGTAGTTTTACTTTCACAGGAATTGAGGTCTCATTGAAGGCTCTTGCATGACTCACAGCGTAATTAAAAAAAAACTCTTATTATAAAAAAATCACCCTAAAAAATAAATATGCACTAATCTGCAAATTAAGTACACCAGGATTAAAGGCTCATTCTAAGCTCTCCAACAACCCCAACATCAATTTTCCAAAACTGTCCCTTCATATTAAAAAACGACCCCTTACTCAAAAGTGCTGATGAAGTGGACTAAATATACACTAATCATAAAATCGATTAAATCAGAATTAAGGGCTCATTAAAGGCTCTTGCATGACCAACGGCGCAATTTTTCAAAAACAACCCCTATCATAAAAAAATCCTAAAAATTCAATATGCACTAATCTAAAAATTGAGCACACCAGAATTGAAGGCTCATTTTAGGTTCTCCGGCACCCCCCCCCTCAAATCATTTTTTAAAAACCATCCCTCGACATTGTAAAAATACCTCTCACATTGAAGTACTAATAAAGAGCACTAAATATGCACTAAACATAAAACTGAGTACATCCGCATTTAAAACTCATGGAAGGCTCTTGCATGACCCACGGCGCAATTTTTAAAAAACAACCCCTATTTTTTAAAAACTACAATGAATATTAAATATGCACTAATCTTGAAGTTGAGTACATCAGAATTGAGGGCTTATTTTAAGCTCTCCAACGCTCCCAAAATAAATTTTTCAAAACCATCACTTAATATTATAAATCTATCCCTTGCACAATAGTACTGATTATGTGCAAGAAGGATGGTACAGTTTATATTTCTTTAATTGTGATTTGCATGTATAATAGGTAAAGTAGGAGTCATGGAAGCCTAAAGCACTTTTAATCTAAAAAGAAAAGAATGTAAAACCAAGTCGGGTTCAATTCTTTCCGCTTTCTCTCGCGTGAATTCGGTTTTTTTATTTTTATTTTTTCTAATTCCCCCGCACTCTCTCGCAACTGACAGCCATCTAGTTGAGCGCCAGTTTGTAACTAGGTTTTTGCAAAATCCCGTATGCTTACCGCTACACGGCCTGACTAAGGGTGGGTCAGGTGGGAAACCTAGCCACAAGATGGCTGCCTCTTACGTACTCGTCACGCCTATTTAGACCGAGTCCGTGGGTCACACACTTCTGACACACGAAAACCCTCGAAGTTCCTTTTAATTTATATTGCGCCAGGTAGGGTCCACCCTACCGGAACCTGCGCCACGCTATCCTGGCGTCGCTTAGCAGGAATGCTACCTCCGAATTGACACGAGACACTAAGAAGAAGAGGGGGGTAGTTCTTACGGGCGAGAGAGAGAAAATTAGTTAAAACACTCAGGTTTTCATAAAAACAAAACTTAAGCCTATTGATTATTATAAAGACAGAAAGAAACAAAGTCTGGTTATAATTACTGTGCTGGTCGTCAGGTCACCTCCTGACAACCCTCTGAGAACCTAGAGTCTAATTCTAGGTAACCAATTGTCAGGCCGCTATCGTCCTGACCACATCTTGAAAATCTTCACACACACGCACACGTCAATTTTATTATCAGGCTGATATATTGCCAGGCTGGGAACCTCCTGTCAACCTCCTAACAATTTCTAGACATGCTGATAAAGGACACGATTTAGGGAACCCGCGCACTTTTCTAGGTAATTCCTTTGCCAGGCCAATTTTCGTTAACACACGCAACAGATGTTAACGAGCTATCGCGGAATCGTGTCGAGACGAGAACGGCACTTAAGACTGATGATGAAACATTCACTCATTTTCCAGCCATCTGGCTGCTGCAACCCAGTCCTTTCCATCCATAAATTGTCTCTATTTCCAGGAGAAAAATCTCAAACTCGGTTGAAACGTTAATGGTTATGGCCGTTGCCGCTGGTTCTCTAGCCGACTCGTCCGTTTTCTGTTCGCTTCCGTCGTCTTGCCACTGTTTTCCGTCAGACCTTGCTAAGTTTCTGCAAGACCTCAGTTTATTGGTTGGTGCCAACGGGCGAGCTACAATGAGGTCTTCCGCTAATGCGCTCATTTTGCGGTAGAATCCGTCCTGCCGATTGGCTCTGGCCTACGGACCGCTGAGGTTGCTATTGGCTGTACATGATTCATCTTTGACATGTCTGTCAGCCTCCCCTCTCCTGCCAGAGTGCGGTTGCTTATCTACGTGGTGTTGCAGGGTTGGCTGTGTCGGCTACGATGGTCCATCCGGTGCTGCCACTCGCCGGCGATCGCCGAACTAATACCTCGTGTTACCCGTGCCTGGAGGAGTGGCGCGAACTTGTTGCGCAGTCCCCTTATATCCAACCCTTTTACCTATGGATAGTGGTGAAAGACTATAGTGCTGTCTGCACTTTCTTCAACACCTCCTTCTACTCGTCCAATACCCAAATTTTCTTGTCTATTTTTATTTTCCGATACCCTACCTTCGCTGCTCTCCATTCGCTCCTATCCTTCCTAGCCCTGTCATTTAGCATTCTCTGCACATCCCTTTCCTTTCTCGTCAAATCTTGATCGATGAAAACCTTTTTGCCCTTTATCCTATTTTTGTTACGCATTACCCCCAATTATTCTTCCGAGCTCTTCAATTCCACAACCGCCATTTCATTGTCCTTTCACCCCTTTATCCTAACTTTCATGACCTTGCCTTTAACCCACCCTATGCTCTGTAGCAGCGCGTTTACCCCTTCCTTTCTTTCCCGCTCTTTAGGTTCAATCCTCTTATTACTATATTATTTTTCCCATCTGCCTTCTCTCTTCTCTCCATCCTCAACTTCGTTGTACTTATCTTTTCCCTATCGGCTTTCTTTTCCTTTTCATCCCTACGCTCCCCACTTTCTCTTCTATCATACTCTCCACCTTCTCCAAAATACCTTGCTTCATGGCCTGACCCTGCCACTTATTTCATTCCAAACCTGCCCTCCACCTTTTTCAGCCTTTTTTTGCCATTTCCTTCCACACCCTAATATCTTCTTTCATATCCTTTATTTTATCCTCTTTTTCCTTCCTTACCGCTGCCAACTCCCTCTGCAATCCTTCTACTTTTCCCCTCATATCTTTTACTTCCCTTTCCCATCTCTCGTCCCTTACCCTCAACTCCTCCCTCATACTTTCCATCTGGTCCATAGCCCTCCTTACTTCCTGCCTCTACCCTCTGATCGCACCTATCAGCACCCCTCGCTTGCACTGGATGCTCTCTCCCTTGCCTTATCGCTTCCTTCGACTCAATTCTTTCCCCTCCCTAACGCGCTACTCGAAACCGGGCCACGCACAGCTGGCCATTGTGTCCTTCTTAAAATTTCCTCTCCGTGCAATTTACTATCAGCACTGCCAGTACTCTCGCTGCCCACCTCCCGCTCGTCCGTCGGTAACTTTAACTCATCCATACACCCAGGTACGCACTGCAGCCAACAGATGACTCTTAGGGCCTTTGTCACCCCTAACATCCCCCGGCACTACGTGCAACACCCTTGTCCGCCATGAAGGTCCAAACTGCTGATAAAAAACTGCCCTGCTCCCTTGCAAACCTAACCTCACATTCCTATTTAGCCAGATCCCACCCCCGAAATACAATGCAAATTAATTTCTATTTTCCCAAAGTACTCCTCACAGTCATACTCATCTTCTAGCCTTCCACCCTCACACTCCACTCACACCTTCCACTAGATATGAATCCTATGAAAAATATTACTTCCAAGATTAATTCAAAATAGGCATCCGTGAAAAGGTACCCGTAGAGCTGTGATTGCAACTTGCGGGACTAATGTATCACTTTTAGAGTTGTACGAGCCATGACCTGCGTCTCATGCAAATCCTAGCACTGAAGTCAGGGGCAGTCGACGCAATGGGAGGTAGACGACCGCGCACTATTATGATTATATTTAGTTCGCAGACTAATTGTGCGCGCACTGCTGTCGCCAGCGGGTGAACAGGGCACAAGGAAAGGTTGCATTTTAAAAATATTTGACAACATTTAAAAACTGTCATCTGCGACTGACAACATGAGAAACGGCAAAAAACTTATTTTTCAGCGAGCCCATAATAAAAAGTAATAAAGCCACTTGGCTTTGCTGCATCAAAAAAATTTGATTCGACCCTCTTGAAAGAAATTTCTTCTTCCGCAAATGGTTTCATAAATCAATTTATGGACTTTTTGTTCACTTGTACGTATGAGATATTTAATATTTTTAAAAAACCTCAAAGTGATAATCAGCCTATTTATTCAGGAGTTCAGCGATTCGATCTACATTAACATTTAGTTTAAGAAACTAACTCTCACCCACAAAAAAACCATTTTCAACAAAATAGGTAAATTTCACACGAAGGAAATTAAGTTTCTACTAAGAATAATTATTTTCGACGATAAAAGTAATTTTCACAAAATATCTGAATTGTATAACCAACAAATGAATTTATAATTCAAAAATGGAGTAGTTAATTATTCAGTAAAAAAATAATTTTCAACCAAAACTAATTATTTTCTATAATAGAGGTAGAATTTTTAATCAAATATATATATATATGCATTTACCATTGATGAAATAAACTTCTGATTAAAATAATCAATTCTCAACAAACAAGAAATAAGTTTTTGAGACAATGTTTGCATTTTTAACTAGAAAGATTATTTTTTAATTAAAAATATTAATATTGACCAAACAGATGAATTTTTAAGAAAAGGGTTGAATATTGAATCAAATAGTTGAGTTTTCAAGTAGAAAAATATTAAATTTTAAGAAAAAAGTAGAGTAGTTAAATATTTAGCTAAAAATCTTAATTTTCAACCAAAATAAGACACATTTCTTAAGAAAATACATCAGTTTTCATTTAAATAAGAAAGTTTTACCAATAATTCATGCATTTCCAACCATAAAAGCTACATTTTAAGCGAAGTATAGCACAATTTAACATTTCTAGTAGAAAATAATGACTTTTAACAGAAAAGAAACTACTAATTTTCAACCAAATATTTAAGTTTTCCACCAAAGAAATGAATTTTTAAAGAAAAATATGAATTTTCCCAGAAGAGTATTAATTTTGTACCATAAAAGTCAAATTTTCAACCCAAACAATGAATGTTCAATTAAAATAATCAATCCTAAAGTCTCATTATCTAACATTTATCTTGGTATTTTAATATATAGTATACAGATAACATTTGTCGTAACTTGGGCAAGGTTTGGGATTGAGAACTTAAATATTTCATATCAAAAAGAAAAATCATTATTTGAGAATACGTGTGCAATTATAAAAAATTCGTTACTATATATCCCAGATATAAATGCAATGTCATTGAATTATAATATACAAACTGCGACCGCACATTAAGTCTTTCATTTTCCTTAAGGGCATGTGATACTCCGGGGATATCTGTTATCACGTTTACTATCAATCCTCAGAATTTGAAGACAATATCTTTATAATTGTAAAAAAAACCCGAGGGAATGTAACACTGGTCAAATCGATACTATTTCCTGAGTGTCACACAAATTGAAGATAGCAAAATAAATTTTTTTGTAATAACCCACAAAAAATAGTCCCGGGACGTGTGTTAGCATGTTCATTATTAGTATCACACACCCTTAAGGGCATGCTCTTCGGTGACCACGTGACCATACTAGTCCCTGGTTATGAACATTTTTTTTGGTGTTCACTGTGTCCAGAGGGATTGAAATATCGTGCTTAAAATTTGACATATTAAATAAAAAGCACTAAATAACGTTTGTATGCATCAATATATTTATAATTTTAAAGAAAGTTCATTTATAAATTGATAAAATAGAATATTACCATTCGAGTTATAGCACATTGCATATAATCTTAGGTTTGATGCATTTCAGGTGTTTTGATTCACGTATACTGAGCACTGACCCCAATTTAAAACTTAATCGTCTAAACCTTAAAAAAAATAATATGAGCAATAAAATTTGCAGACGGATTGAGATATCGTGTTCAGGATTTAGAAAGTTATACAGAAAGCACTAAGGAACGTTTGTATATATCAAAATTTTTATAATTACGAAGAAAGTTTCCTAGTAAAATACTATAGGAATAAGAAATAAACTTTTAACGTCGATAAAGTAGATGCCACGATTTAAAGAAAATCGAAGAGCATCTTAGAATGTGACACTCGAAAAAACGTCCAAGTCCCATCTTGAGAAATGTGTATATTCGGAAAATAATTAAAATTGTTTTAATGCTAAAATATTCTTGTGGATTTTTTGTACTGATGTAAAACTCTTCCAAGTTGATAAAAAAACAATAAAAATAAAATTTCGTCCGTGGGAGAAAGACAAGGCGAGTGTGATACTGAGTCCCACCGGATGATTCTCTGTCAAGAATAGTTATCAGCTGATCCATTCAACGTCAAAAATTAGACGTTAAGAGAAATGGAAGTTGTTAAAAGAACTCCAAAGCACATTGCTGGTGTTGGTATGTTTCCGATTTGAAATTTGTCTTTCATTTTCAGGACCAAAAAAATGAAAATAATTCTACACAAAAAATTCATGAACGAACTTAGTCACGTGATATCGACTTTATCGATGTTCAAATTTTCTTTTTTTCTCCGCTAGAAATCGCTAAAAATGCTCCAAAAATAGTTTCGATCTGCAGATACTTATTTGTTGATTTGAAAAGAATGTGCAAATTGTATTTCTTATATTAATTTTTGTAAATGTTTGATTTTAAACACGATATCTCAATCCGTGTGAACACAGTGGAAACCAAAAAAAAGTTCATAACAGGGGGCTAGTTTGGCAGTGTATTTAAACCCTTAAACATTTTTTCAAGGATTGCAAAAATTCTGATATCTGCATAAAACAACAGGGAAAAATATTGTGTTATAGAAATGAGATGAAAAACTTGAAACCGTGATACCTCAAAAATACCTGATAAAATTCCTTAAAATGCTTCCAATGGATTCTACAAGAATAAAATTTCATAAAATAGTAACATACATCATTGAGAGGAAGAGAGAATGTAAGATTACTTATACGATTAAAAACCATATTTTTAATTCGTTCTTATTTTCAGAATAAATATACTGTACATCATTTATCTATATTTTCTTATACACTCGAGTCGCGGTACTGCGAAATTCAGTACTGTGAACTCCCGGTATTGAGTACATCACTGAGTACGCCCTTGCGGCCAGAAGAACAGAATCAAATTTAGTATCAAGATAGTCCATTCAAATTTCTGCTATCAAATCCCATAGACATGCAATAGTCATTATAAATTTTATACTTAATTTATCGGATATTCTATTTCTAACATGTGTGGATGATGGATCGCGGAGATTCGAAGAGGGAGAAAATCTCGCTAATTCAGATCATATTTAACATTGTGGAATTATTGGAGAAACTGAAAGTACGTTATAAATAATGTTTCTTTGTGTAAAAACAACAGAGTTGCACAGAAGTCTTCCTCATGAGGTGAAAGTTGTTATGGCTGAAGAAAAAGCGAAAATTATAATAGATCAAAAAAGTCATAGGAATGTTGTTTTGTTATGTTGATACTCTTAATCCACTGTACAAAAATATCTGGCAAATTAGGTAATCTGTTTAAAATAATACCAGCGTTTGATTATTTTCTTTTACAGTCAAATACGCTATAATTGCATATTCTTTTTCTGCCATATTTCTTATCCAATTTACCACAATTTTTCTTAAAATAAAAAACTAATGAATTCTGCAATGTTTTCAATCCGTTGCTTTGATATTGTATTTGATTCTGTTGTTCTGGCCGGAAGGGGCGCCACCGATCGCTCAGCGTGACGAATAGAATTCTGAACGATCTCAACACACGACTTTATTGACGAAATCGAATAATAGAGTAAGTGTACCAATTTTTGGCACCCCCTCCCCCCCATAATTGGCACCCTTCTCTAGATTTTATGAAATAATAAGAGAATAGAGATAGTAGTAATATGTATTCATCTTATGCTAAACAATCATTCGTGTTCTGAAATTACAAAATTCAGCCTTGTTTCCAGGCTGCCAAGAATGTTCAGATTAGCTAAAGAAAATCTTTAGATAATTGCAGTTTTCAATTTACCCCTGGCAATATTACAATTAACGGAAATCATTTTTTTCTTTTCAGCACATTTCGAGGAAATGTTAAAATTGCTAATAAAATACTAAGATTTGACTATAATTTATTCAATAAATAATAAGAAGTGTCAAATTTTTAATCAAAAGCACTGTATGCAATTCTTGGCACCCCCCAGCCAAGAATTGGATTGTATGTTCATGCAATGATTTCTATTCTTGGCCATCGCAAAAAGTATGGTTATTTTCGTTTGTTGCTTTATAAAATTCAGAATCAAAGACCGAATTAAAGGTAAAAACAATATTTTAAAGTAAATTAATAAAGCAGTACTTAAAAAAATTAAGTAAGTAATTATATTTAGTGATATATGTTATTCAGAAATAAGAGTAAATTCGCAATTTAGGGATGTAGATTCAACCACAAATCAGTCTAATGTATATCACTCACAACTAGTTTGTCCAATAAACTTACTGTCTGATTTACATATAGAAAAAGAATCTCGGTTGTAATTTTTAACACTTCTGAAAATGTGTGAAATAAAAATAAGGCTGATTTAAATAGTGTAGAGAGAAAAGAAGTGTTTTTCAACCAGTTTTCAGGTTAGCATGCAACTGATGAAACATTACACGATTCTGCAGATTTGAGACGAAAAGAGATTTCAAGCTAACATATATAAGAAATAGCATTAAAATGTGTAAAAAACGGAAATATGCATGATTATTTGTGTTTCCCTCTACCGCCAAAACGAAAAGGAAGGCAAATGATGGCAAAATGCATCTATGTTTTAACATCGCAGACATGGGGAGATTAGAAATTAGAAAAAATCAAATGAAAAAAAAATAAATAAAACTAATCCCTAGTATCAACGTCTCACTTGTATGACAGAGGCCAGAATCTGTATGTATCTCCCTCTACTCGAACAGACGGGCGGGAGAAATAATCAGACAAAAAACAGAATCTGGTGAATAAAGTAACCAGAATCTGGTACTTAGTTTAAACACTAGTAATTAACGTAGAACTTAATTATTGAATATTATTCCACGTTTCGCAGCATATTTCAAAAAAATATACAAACATTATTGACATAAAATTTAGTTTTCGAGCCGTTTTTCCCAAAATGTATTCGCTATTTAACAGTCGGGAGGCCTGCTATGAGTATTTTGTGTTTTTGTGTTTGTGTGGTTTTGTGGTTATTTTAATTTTATCTGATGCCCAGATGGTGCCAGTCTGCAGTTATCTTACTACTAGGGAAGACTAAGGAAGCCAAAAATTAAAAATGACAACGGTGAAATTAAATTTAAAAAAAAGCCCAAGCAGATAGAAATAGAAAAATGTTAGAAACCAAAAAGACTATAAACTAAAAAAAAAAATTTCTAATATTAACGATTTTATTGATTCTGCTGAAGGAGCTGCTAGAAAAAGAAAGTTAAAAGCTAAAGACACTAACAAACAAGAAAATCAGTTTAAGTAAAAAACCGATTCTACTAATTTCGCTGGAGTGGTCAAAAGAAGCCGAGGATCACAATCTCTAAATTTAAGAAAAATTGATTCTCTTCACTAATTACTTAATAGTGATACTATTAAAGTTTAGTTAAATTTGATTCCTTTACTATTTCAGCTTCATATGACTGGGGTGCCAATAATTGGGGCCATCCCTGCCAAGAATTGCATTTTTAGACTAATGAGCTAATTTTAATTATTTTTCTGTTGCTAATATATATTCAGGTAAATTAAGCTTAGAATTTGATAACCTATCATATTCACACGTACATATTATTATGACATTCATTACACATACAATTTTTGATATTATTTTCTTTCTCAAAGCCTGAATTTTGCCTTAGCCTGCGAACAATTGGGTACATTGCCGTAATTGTGGGTCCGGATGCAATAAGGGCACATAAAATTTTTTCGTGCGAAAACGAAGTCCCCTGGAGGCTTTAGAAAAAATTTTCGAATTTTAATTT
>NC_046659.1:31726550-31737788 GCF_010883055.1 Belonocnema kinseyi | reverse complement strand
TGAAAATTAAAATTCGAAAATTTTTTCTAAAGCCTCCAGGGGACTTCGTTTCCGCACGAAAAAATTTTATGTGCCCTTATTGCATCCGGACCCACAATTATGGAATTTATAAAGGATGAGAATTTCATATTAAAAAGTTTGAATATTTTAGAACTGAATTGACGATTTTGTATAGAAGAATCTTGTATGTTAGAAGTAACAAATTATTTAAAAGCAAATGAAAATAAAAAGTCTTTTCTTTATAACAAGCGTTCCATTGTCCTTCATTAGAGCGATCCAATAAAAATTCACACGCCAAATTGGTTGTGTTAATTTAATTGTGTGAATTTAAGTTTTGTTAATAAAATGTATGTATCACTTATAGAATTCTGAACGATTTCAATCCACGACAATGTTGGCGAAACTGAATAATAATTATAAAAATTATAAAGGTCGAGCATGTCATATTCAAACGTTTGAAGAAAACAAATTTACAAAAAAAATTTTTGCGCGAGACGTAAAATTCAAAAGTTTTAAATTGATATATTTGATGGCCGAAGGTGCCCGTAAAACTTTCAACCCCCTAGCACCTCCGGAACACACCCCAATTAGAATCTTAAGAATCGAAAAAATGATAAAAAATGATATAACGTTTAAACCTGATATATTAGTGTTGATTCTATGATCTTTTTACTGCTCAAATTAAATACACAAGGTACTGCAATCCTACCTCTTACAGAACATACCCTTTTCGAACCCCTAAAAATAAATAACTCATAATAAATAATATAACACCCAGACCTACAATTTTATGCTTTAGAATGGTTCAATTTAATGTCCAAAGATACTAAAAAAAGTCTAATTTTCCTATCTCATCCGCAAAACCTTTGTTTTCAACCCCTAACATATTGAAAAACTGAAAAAATCTTTAAAAATCCGCTAACATCCAGACCTAAAATTGTAGGTCTGGATGTTAGGGGATTTTTTAAGAAATTTTTTTAGTTTTTCATTATTTTAGGGGATAACAACAAGGGTACTGCGGATGAGACAGGGGAATGAAACATTTTTTAGTATCTTTGGACATCAAATGGAACAATTCTGAAGCATAAAATTGTAGGTCTGGGTGTTGTATTATTTATTATGATTTTTTTATTTTTAGGGATTAAAAAAAGGTGTGTTCCGGAACAGATAGGGTTGCGGTACCTTGTGGATTTAATTTGTGCACTAAACAATCATAGAATCAACACGAATATTTTAGGTCTAGAAGTTATATCATTTTTTATGATTTTTTCGATTCTTAAGGGTTGAATTGGGGTATGTGCCGAAGGGGCTAGGGGATTGAAAATTTTGTGGGTACCTTCGGTTATCAAATAGATCTATTCACGACTTTCAATTTTTAGGTCTCGCGCAAAATTTTTTTTTGTAAATTCATATTTTTTAAAACGTTGCAAACTTCAGCGAGGTTGTTCAGAGTTGAAAGAAATAAAAAGTAGTTAGCAAGAGCATTTTGTATCTAAAGTGAGTGATTAGTTGAAAGTGGTAAGTTTAAAGTGAGTGATTCAAATTTTGAAAGTTTTTTTGCCGTTGATAATAACCATGAATGACAAGATGCAAGGAAAAAAGGAGAAAAAGGTAATATACATTTTTCTAGTTTTGACTCATTTTCCCCTACTTTTTATTCTTCTCTCAATAAGAAAGAGATAATCAACTGTATATCCTGCTTTCAAATCACCTAACACAATAAAGAAGGAATCCATGCAATAGTATTTAAAACATGCTAAAAAATCGATATCGATTAATGATGTTGTAGCCCAGTGGGCACAAAATTTGGCGACGACTTTACGACATCGTTACGACATCTTTACGTCAACTTTACGACATCCTATGTCCATGTCGTTTCGGTGTCCTTGCGATATCGTGAAGACATCGTCAAATCATACGACTCATTTATGATATCGTAAAGACACGTGAACGAAATGGACATAGGATGTCGTAAAGTTGTCGTAGCGATGTCGTAACGATATCGTGAAGACGTCGCCAAATTTTGTGCCCATTGGAGGTTATGTTATTGCCGCTTATCCCTCAGCGGCCGCAGGACGGCTGTACTTTAGCTAATATCTTGAGTTGTCTGCTATTTTCTTGTTAAAGTAGAAGTTAAAATATACTGCTTTGAAATCACCCAAAACAATAAGGAAATAATCCATAAAATAGTATTTATAATTATTCTTTAATTATTTCAATTTAAGTAATACCTCTTACATAGAACTGAAGAAGTACCAGGTGGTACTGCTTCTTCAATCGAAGGATAATGTAAGAAATGGATCAGATTCAGAAAGTGATGACGAACAGCCTAATGAGAGGAATTGTTCTCAGAATCAAGTCGATTTCGTTCCATGTCACTGGTTGAGAGTTAACGATGAGGATCGAGTTTTCACTAGGTATCCTCCTCCACCATACCCTAAGACAACAATCAATGAATTTCGCAAATTGATGAGAAATGCGTCGCCATCTTTGGGGATATGGCCAGAATTCCTCATTGAATTACGTGACATGCTTGTAAGTTTTTCATCCATGGCACAGTACAACGTAGATTATCCAAAATTTTATAGGATTAAAAAGTTTCTTAAAATTATTAAATTCTAAATTCCAAAACATCTTCTGTCAAAGTATCAAAAAGAGCTATCCCTCTCTCATCCTCTTTCCTCGATCTCTCACTTTCATCCCTGTACCTACTCTATCCACCACTCTCACTGTACTTATTCTAAACAATCAGAGGATATTTTCATATAATATTATCGTAAAATAATTATTATTTTCTTCTTCTTACCTAGGAACGTACCAAGATGCTCTGAAAAGAGTGATGCAGCTAGCTAAATCAAAAGAGTATGTATATACGACTGCTGACGACGAGAAAACACGTCAAGAGAAAGCCGAAGCGGTGAAAAGGACCATCCGTGACTCCAAGTTGAAAACAAAATGTGATAAGCAAGATAAGTTGATGACTTCCGCTGATTGTGAACCTAAAGTTCTAAGTATGGAGACTCTATATTTAATATTTTTCTGATTTTAATTACGCTCAAAAAGATATTGGGAGATTTAATTTTTAATTTTCAAATTGTAGGTCACGTCGAAAAAAACGATTTTATGAGCGCCTCGGCAATTTCGCAACAGCTCAAAAAAAGGCGTGTATATAACTTACGCTAACGCTATACCATATAAAATTAGTAATCGATGCAAGTTTTAAAATTCATTTCGGAAACTATTCTGTTCTACACAAAGTTTTTTACATCAGTAAAAAAATTATTCACATGTAATAGTTCCCAGGTTTTCCGGATTATGTAGGAACCCTAAATATGAAAATGATCAATGAATAAGGAAGCGCCCATTAAATACGTAAATATTCATTTTTAAATTTCAGACAACCTCCCCCCTTAATGAGGCTTTTTCTACCGAAAGGGTATGCAAACTTTTTTGGGGACGTAAGATTTCAGTGACTATTGGCCCAACGGGCCAAAAAGAAAATTGCATAGGATATTGAGGGGCAGCGCTGATCGGGGTAGGGGGGGGGCAATGTGACTTCGATTATATCATCTCCATTATTTTACAATTTTGATTTTATTTTGCATTTAATAAATCTGTTTTGATAGTGTTAGTTACTAAAATATTGCAAATAAAAGTTGTAAATAAAAATTATGCAGAAAACAGTTTTTACCACGAAAGAGTGGCAGATTCTCTGACAGAAATGTTAAGTCTTCAACATTAATTGCGCGCTCATACATACATCCATCGCTATGAAGCGTGGGGCTCTCTGATTCGCGGGCTTTTTTCACGGAGCGCGACTTTCATTGGGCGGGCGCTTTGTCGTTTGGGCTTTTTGTCACGGATTCTTCAACATTAATGGCAATACGTGCAGTACAAAAATGTGATATTTTGACAGATAAAACAATATTGCTTCATGTAATTATAATAATTAAACGTAATTAAGTTCCAAAATATATTAAAAGTCATAAATAATTGAGGCCTTTCTAGGGAGGCAAGTGCGATCAAGATCATAGTTGACAAGTGCTTAGGCTACATGGAAGAAACTATTATTTATTCTCAAATCGGTCGGTAAACAAATTTTTTGTATTCGAACGGTAGAAACATTTTATAAAGTCTGTTTCCAGTAGAATCTCAATAAAAAAGAGGTTATGTCATAGCGACCACTATTGTTATTCAAAATAATTGACTGTTAAGGGGTCGGCACTGTCTCTGCTTACGCAAATACATGATAAAAAAATGTCTGATAAACTAGTCCCAATTTTATTCTTTTAGTCAATAAATAACAAAATCACGACCAATGAGCACAATCTCAAACGTATTTAAAAAACCAGAATTCGAACTTTCAAATTCTAAGCTCAGCATAACAAACAACTGACATCATTGAGGTTAAGATGTACCGGAATTATAATTTAAGCTAAACTCAAACTAGCTCGGATCTCAAGTCAAAACATCAGGTAGAAGGCGTAATCTCGTATTGATTCCTGATCATTGCCCGTAAATGATAACACAGCGAATCGATTAAAAGTTAACTAAGTTTCCATTAATTCGAATAAATTCTTACTATTGATAAAATATACACCGATTAAAATTCAAAAACTGACATTGTTCTTCTTACAATAAATTTTAAATTTTCGTCTTTAAGTTATTTTTAATTTTAAGATATACGTGAAAAAGCTTAGAATTTGAATCCTAGAAATACAAAGAGAATGGGTATAAAAACTAATCGCTTCACCGTTTCTGCAGTCGATGATTTTTGGGAATTGGGCAATATAACTTAGCCGAATCTTATATTGTGTCATTTTATAAAAGTAAAATAAGGGTCAACTGAATAATTTTCCGGGGCGATGATGGTGAAGGGAGTGGGTAACGACATCCGTGTACATTATTGTAAGGTTTCAAGTTTGTAGCCTTGCTATATCCATGACGATTAATCTTAGTTTCGAGAAAGGGTAGCACCAGCGCTGCACGGCGCAAAATGCGGAACTAATGAAATATATTGTCCTGCGCGTCTGAGGGGGCATTACAGTTTCTTAATATAATTGAACTTGGAAAAGTGGAAATTATTAGCACATTCCGTTCTTCAAAAATATTTACGCAATGATCAGCAATTATTTTATCGACTTAAACAATTATTGAAAGATAGACAGTAATGGCAAATTATAGAAATACTAAAATAATTCAATGATTGTATTAATTCCATTGCATGTCCATTGCATATTTGAAACATTTAATTTTTTAACTAATAATCTAAATCGGAGATATGCAAACTGGAAGTTCGAAGACCGAATTCATTTCAAATCAGACACGGTTCTACATTTGAAATTGCAGAATCTCTTGGGGAGGAAAAATATCGTTTTTTACAAGAAATAAGGCGATTATGAGTTAACGACGTGGTTGTTTCCAAGGTAAATTGGCTTCACAAATTTCACAAATTCATTCTTTGTACATTCCATAATTATTTTTCACTCATCTGACTACATAAATATTAGAGTTGGCTGAGAAACTTTGAAATAATCTTTAACATAATGGAGTAATCTGTTCCAAAATTTAATTCACTTGCTTGAAACATTAAAATAAAGCATCATAAATGATAGAATAAATTTCGCATTATTAAAATCTAATGCAAAGAAACTGAATCAAACATTTAACAATGGTACATTGATAACGTGAACACCTACTTTCTGGAAATCTTAAATCAACAATGAGTATAATAGAAATTAAAAAATACAAAATGAATATAGTTTATAGAAATCGAGGAGCTTTCTAGCTGAGTAATTTAATTCAGATTTTAATAATTTTTGCTATAATTTAGAACCTTCTAGAACATTGCGACAAAGAGGGAGATATTTTAAGAGAGAAATACAGTAAAATTATATGCAGCATGTATAGGCTATATAGAAAGACAGATTCAGAGGGAAAGAGAGAGAAGTATGTATTTTAGAAAATGTTTTAATTGCAGCAGAGTTTGCGATTGATCGACTTGAAACCAGTTACAAATCTCATACCATAGGGTAAGAGCACCAATTCTTGGTACCCCCCCCCCCCACCCCTAATTTTTGGCACCCTTCTCCAGATTTTATGAAATAATAAGAGAATAGAGATAAATAGCAAATTGTTTTTTCTTTTTTTAGATAGTGCAGACATTTTTTCGTAGTAGTATGTATGCATCTTATGCTAAACAATAATTTATGTGTTCTGAAATTGCAAAATTCACCTTTGCTTCCAGGCAACGTTATAATTATCGAAAGTGACCATTTTCTTTTCAGCACATTTCGAGGAAATGTTAAAATGGCTAATAAAAAATAACTAAGATCTAACTATAATTTATTTAATAAATAATAAGAGGTGCCAATAAATTTTCAATCTGAAGCACTGTATGCAATTCTTGGCACTCCCTGCCAAGAATTGGATTGTATGTTCTTGCAATGATTTGTATTCTTCGCAATCGGAAAAAGTATGGTTATGTTCGATTGCTGTTTCGTAAAATTCAGAATCAGAAACCGAATTAAAGGTAAAAACCATATTTTAAAGTAAATTACACAGCGGTACTTAAAAGAATGAAGTAGGTTATTATATTTAGGGATATATGTTATTCAGAAATAAGAATAGATTCGCAATTTAGTGATGTAGACTTAGCCACAAATCAGTCTATTGTATATCACTCGCAACTAGTCTGTCCGACAAAATCACTGTCTGATTTACATATAGAAAACGAATCTCGGTCGTAATCTTTAACACATCTGGAAATGTGTTAAATAAAAATAAGGCTGATATAAACAGTGTAGAGAGAAAAAAGAGTTTTGTAACCAGTTTTCAGGTTAGCATGCAACTGATGAAACATTACACGATTCTACAGATTTGAGACGAAAATGGATTTCAACCTAACACATACAAGAAATTGCATTAAAATGTGTAAAAAAACAGAAATATGCATGATTATTTGCGTTTCCCTCTACCCCTAAAATGAAAAAGAAGGCAAAAGGCATCTATGCTTTAACATCGCAGGCATGGGGTTATCAAAAATTTAAAAAAAATCAAATTAAAAAAAAAAATAATAAAACTAATCCCTGTTAGCCACGTCTCACTTGTATGACAGAGGCCAGAGTCTGACCCATCATCTGTTCCCTCTAGTCGACCAGACTGGCGGGAGAAATGATCAGACTAGACGAAAAACGGAATCTGGTGAATAAAGTAACCAGCTTCTGATAATTAGTTTAAACACTAGTTTTTCCCAAAATACATTTGCTATTTAACAGTTGCGAGGCCAGGCAAAACAGTGGTTTCCACCGGGCCAAAGTGCTCCGAAGCGTCCAAAAACGCAACAATGGGCCGGAAAGGTTATGGCCTCCGTATTTTGGGATGCACATGGCATAATATTCGTGGACTATCTTGAAAAAGGTAAAAGCATGACCGGAGCGTACTATTCATCATTATTGGACCGATTGAAAATCAAAATCGCCGAAAAACGACCGCATTTGAAGAAGAAAAAACCGCTTTATCATCACGACAATGCGCCTGTTCATTCATGCTTAGTTGCACAAGCAAAATTGCATGAAATCGGCTTCGAATTGGTTCCTCAGCCACCGTATTCACCAAACCTGGCCCCCAGCGACTATTACTTGTTCCCTAACCTGAAGAGATGGCTCACTGGTCAGCATTTTTACTCAAATGAGGAGCTCATAGCTGAAACTGAGGCGTATTTTGGAGACCTTCCGATCGAGTGCTTTTCGGACGATATCAAAAAGTTAGAAAATCGTTGGACTCGCTGTATCGGCCTAAAAGGAGAGTATGTTGAAAAATAAAACCGACTTTGGCCAAAAAAACGTCTCCGTGTTTCATTTTTCAGGGACTTATCAGACTGCCTAGTAGTTCAATCAAATTCTCGAAGTGTTGGACTTAATGATTAAAAGATTAGACTTTCAGTTAAAAAGATACTCAGGAATTTCAGAAGTTTTGAGGTATTCAAAGAGCCGTAAATATCTCTAAGACTAAATCAATTTTTTCTGAAATGTCGTAAAATCCAGTATAATAAAACAATAGTTGTTCACAACATTTTCATATTTCTTAGTTAAATATTCACCTACTAGGTTAAGAGTTACACTAGTATTTGAACAACTTTGTTCAAAATTAATTTTTTATTGGAAATTAATTATTTTAAGTGAAAGTTCATCTTTTTTGTCAGAAAATTAATCTTATTGGTAACTATTTTGTTGAAAAGTAATATTTTAACATTTGTGCTGTTTCTTTTGCTTCTTCCTCATAATCAGAGGAGAAGTCACTTTCAAAATGATCATTCTTATCTTCACCATTAGCATCATCTTCATTCTTTTTTGTTTCTTCTTTATCAACATCATTAACATAATCTTTACTGCTAAATATCACGGATGAAGAACTGGCCTCTTCACGAAATTCTTCTTCAACTACCTTCTGCTTCTTAATATATGGCTTTATTTGATGCTTGCCATTCTAAGGAATGCGCACCAATTTCTTCAATGGTTAATATTGCCGTTGACATTTTTCTTGAACTTCTTGATCCCTATCACATTTAATAATGGTCGGTTCTGTTGAATTGATTTGCTAGTCTCATCAGCCTGCTTACTGCTGCCTTGCATAATTGTCCCTATAGCCTCAGGTATCATTGCAGTTTAATCAATATATTTCACATCATGTATAAGATTACTTGCTATGCAAGTACTTATCATGTATTTTAAAATTATCAAGTCGTGATATATATGGTATATATATTTAATAAATCTAACTTCTTAAAATGTACACATGTGTATTTCTTCACTCCAACTAACCTTTAATCATATGAGTTATTTGAAATAAAGAGGAGGCTCGACACATGTTTTGAGATTCTAACAGTTCATTTTAGGTTTATAATATTTCAACATCTGCTCCATCTCCTCCCCCTCCTGCTCCTTATTGAACTTGTTTAACTGGAATACTTCAGCAAATACATTTTTGTTGTTGAAAATTACAGATGTATCAAATCAAAATTCAAATAAAAAAGTTAATCTTTAAACAAGCAATTTAATTTTTAAACAAGAAATATTAATTCTAAACAATTAATGTAATATTTGATATTTAAATTCAATTAGATGTTTATTTTAAACAAGAAACAGTTGCATTAATCTAAAAAAGACAAAGCTTCAATAAAAGTTTTGAAGCTTTAATCAAAAGCAATTTTTGTAAGCAGTGGTATTTTAAACCAAAGATATGAAATATTTTCTATGAAAGCGGAGTTTTTTACAAAATAGTTAAATTTTTTAACCTGAAAATGTAAATTTTCAAGGGAAAAATGAATTTCGAGCAGCGGAAAAAATGTTAATCTTAAATCAACAAGATGAATTTTCAAGAAAATTGTTAAATTTTCCAACCGAAAAAAAAGATTTTGTAGTGTAAAAAGTAAAAAATCAGGTAAAAGTATAATTTGAGGGAAAAATAATTTTACATACAAAATAAAAATTTCGAATATATATTTTTTAGTTTTCTTTGTTTGTTTGTTGTAAGGTTATATCAATATAATTTGCCTACTGTTCACGACTAAATAAAACAAGGTTTTCGAAGATATAAGATTTGCTGAAAAAGTATGTTAAAAATGTTTAGAAAAAATACTGTTTCATTATATTGGATTTTACCAAATTTAAAAAAAAATTAATTTAGTTTTAGAGATATTTACGGCTTTTTGAATACTTCAAAACTTCTGAAATTCCTATGAATCTTTTTAACTGAGAGTTTAATCTTGTAATCATTAGGTCCAACATCTCGAGGATTGATTGAACTACATTATACTCCTCTACCTTCCTACTTTTTCTCCTCCTTCACCTCCTCCTCTCCCTCATAATTATCTTCCTTCTCTTCCTCCTCCTTCTTCTTAATTCTTTTTTCATTATTTTACATACATTCTAAGAGTTTATTTAACTTGTTTCAGAATAATTCAAGTTTCAACAGAAGAAATGTGGTTACAACTATATGAAAAGCAGCGTAAATGATAGTGGTGCATTCTATCATATTCTTTATTAACGAAAGGCCTCTTGTTAATCTAACCAAATTTGCATTGACTAACTTAACATAGTCGAGTCAAAAGTATGTGTACGATTATGTTAAGCAGAAATCCTTATCTATTTAACTGAATTTATTTAACTACAATTATATGTGGGTTCTAAAAAAATAATTATTTGCAACTGTTACACTGTTAGAAAATTCTTAAAAATTCCAGCACTTTTAATGTGCAAATTTAACTGAAATTTCAGGTACAGGTAATTGAAAGGGATTTCAATGTATTTTAACTGCATTTTAATGTACTTGTAACTGAAAATTCAATCGTAAAAATTTTTATCGTGTTATATTAATGGGCTAAAATAGCATTTTTTATTTTCCTTCATAAAAGATTGTACAACTATTATAATTCTGTAATTCACAGATGTTTGGGAATATTATTAAAATTGAATTTTTTGATTCTAACATGTTTATAAGATATATAATTAACCTACAGAGAAAAGAAATTTGACCAAAGTGAACCAAAAGATGAAGAATGCCAATTTATAAACTGTATTTAATCACTAAAGTGGAAAAAAACAAGAGTATACGGTCAAATTATCTTATCTTAATTTTAAAGTACACGTAATTGAAAATTCAGTTACGTGAATAACTTTAACTTCCAATACTTGAAACTGAAAATTCAGCTAGAGTTTTCTAACAGTTTATATAAGAGCAGATTATAATATCATTGATATCTTGATATAAGCATTATTATTATTCAATTAGATTTCTTTATTATTGAATGTTGATTCAAGACTTAAATAAAGTCAATATTATTTGAGGATGATGATATATCAAGCTCAGAGCAGAATGCAGCACCGAGAATGTAGATAACCCGAGTATCCCCAGTAAAAATGCTTTGACTTGAGTTCGACTTAGTTATGTCTCGAATGTACAGCTGCGTCTCAAAATTGAGTCCAGACATAGGCCATCTTCTTACATTTATGGTAATGACCTGTAAAACGACGTGTCTCAGTTTTGAGATGGGTCCAGACTTCAATTTATGTCTTGGAGACAAGTTTTTACGACTTGAAGACATAAATCTATCTCTTGAATCAAATTTGTATGAGTCCAGCACGAGCGGTTTATGACTTCAAGTGTATACCTGTCCTAACAAAAAGGATCATTCTGACTGTCATAAAAGATAATCTTTGTTAATGAATAAACAATCTT
>NC_046659.1:31675901-31726450 GCF_010883055.1 Belonocnema kinseyi | reverse complement strand
CACAGATTCTGCTTTTTTAAATTAATAATAACTAAGTTTAGTCCAGGCATCTGGTAGTTTTGTTCCAGAAAAAATCCTACCTGTAATGTTTTTAATGAAAAATTTGATAAAACGGGTTTTTGTTTTTTTGAAAACAGTTCCAAAGTTATCTTTGCTTGGACGGATAATTCCCATTGCATTTTAGAGCAAAATGTCCAACAGAAAAAAGAAAGGAAACAAAATTCTGAACAAATTTTGTGGAAAAAATAAGCCGCTAACTTCGATTGGTTCCGAGTTATGATATATTGAAAAATCCCCATTTTTGCATTTTCAACCAAAAATCACTTAAGTTTCAAAAAACACTTTGTATTTTCGCACATAATTACTGCATGAAAAAGTGTTCTACAGGTAAGTGAAACTAGACTCAATTTGCTGTAATTAGAACAACAAAAGAACAATATCCTACCATGAGTTATGACCCCTCAAAGTTGGCCATTTTTGCCTGTTTTTACGGAAAAAAATGGACTTTGTGATTTTTCGCTGAAAAAACCAAAAAATGGGGATTTTTCATTATATCATAACTCGGAACCAAAATGAGTTATCGAATTATTTTTCAACAAAATTTGTTCAGAATTTTGTTTTCTTACCCTTTAACGAAACTTTTCCATTAAAAGCATTGCAATTAGAACTTTTCGTGGAATTTCAATCATTATTTGGACGTAATGCCTGGACTATTTCATAATCACAAAAATTTCATTCATTAATTGTAATCTTATTTATGAGCGGAAAAAGGGTTCTTATTGAGGGAGGTGTACTTGAGACAAGTAAACGTGGTCTTAGCCAAGACAAGTCTCGACTTGACCCAAGTGAAGGCCGTTTTACCTGTCAGGGCCATAAAAGTAAGACGAAAGCTTATGTCTCGACTCAGTTTTGAGACGCAGCCAGACATCGATTCATTTCGTCTGTTAGGAATATCAATATAAGTAATCAATATAAGTTTATCATTAATCAATATAATTAATTTAAGTTTATAATAAATTTTACAGCTTTATAATAAAATTCAAGTTTATAATAACTATAAGTTATAAGTGATCAATATAAGTTTGGTATTAACAAAATTATCTTTAGTGTTATTGTTTACCGTTTGTCCATATTTTTGTGCTAGTCTTAGTTCCTTTCCAATTTCTTGTTTTACTAATGAATATTCGGTTGATAAAGAATCTAATATTAATATAAGGATCTTTGTATGATTTAATACCACTCATGCTATAGCTTTATTATAGGTATATAATTTGTCAAATTTGGAATTTATTTGGGTGAAGTCAGATTCTGATAGTGCACCATATAATGTTTTAGAGATATCGCCGAGAAAGTTAGCTAACCCTCTCTTATACCTTTGTTTTCCGAGTAACTTATGCAGGATTATGATTTGAGAAATCAATCGGTTATATCTTGCTTTGTCTAACCTTGATTCTTCTTTGGGTGCACATGAATTTCCACAAGCTCGCTCAACTTAAATTAAGGTGTGATCTATTGCTTCTAACCTTTGCTCTGTTTTAGTGAAATTTATTCCTATAATTAGTGTCAATGCTTCGTGGTAAAGAAATGCCTTTTTAATTTCTTCTACATAGACATTTCCCTTTAGTTCTTCCAATACGTAATATGCTCTTTTAGCAGTTATTATTGCGCAGATTAGCAACAACACCTACATCTGTAAAGTAAGGCATTATTTGATCAATATGTATTCGGATTATTTTGTCTTTATTTCTTACTCTAATGTTGTTATTATCTATTAGATCTATTACTTCGTATTCATGATATTACGGTCGTGTTGTAGTTTCCATTTCTTGATTAAATCTTGGTATGTGAGGTTGGTTGATGGGGCTATTGTTGTTGTTTCTAGAGTTGTATTTTTCATAATATTTATTGCGAAACTGATAAATTTTAAGTTATCGTCCCATTCGTTATCATTTTCGGCTGTTAATTTTTAAATTAAGTTTTTTAAGGTAGAATGAATTCTTTTAATGTTGCCGTTGGATTAAAAATGAAACGTTTAAATTAAGTTTTTTAATGTAGAGTGAATTCTTTCAATGTTGCCGTTGGATTGAGGATGGAACGCTGTTGTTTCTATGTGCTTGATTCGAAATGCTTCCTCAAGTTGCTGCAATAATTCAGATAGGAAGTTTTGTCATTGATCAGATAAAATGGGGTTAGGTGCACCAAGGATATAGATATAGTGTTATAACAGTCCATCACCGATTGAATTTGATGTTTCGTTTTGTAAAGGCAACAGGACAGTGTACTTTGATAATCTGCATTGGATGCTTAAATTGATTGCTTTTTCGAGTTTCTGGTCAAGGTGCAAAAATGTCTAATGCGATTTTATCATTCGGGTTTGTTGGGATGTCGGGTAGTATACCAGATGCTTGGTTAGTTATTCTGGTGGTTTTTTGTAATTGGCAAATGGGATATTTTTTAACGTAATTTTCAATTCGTTCGTCCATTCCTAACCATATCCCAATTTTCTTTGCTCGTTCTAAGGTATTATCTTCTCCTAGTTAAGTCAAGTGAGCTTCTTTCATGATTTGTTCCTTTTCAGCTTTAGTAAGCCCTCGAGTGTTCGAAAAACATAAATTGAAGCCCGTGTCTGGATGATAAATTGTACTAGTTCTTGGATTAGTTCTTTTTTTACGGTAGTGAATAATGGATCTCCAAATTTTAGTTGCACTGAAGTCAGTTTTCTGTCTCTAATTTCATCTATAACCTAGGCTGAACGTTTCAAACAGTCCTCTTCTTCAAATTTTGGCTTTCTCTTCGCTGAATATCTTAACTTTTTCTTGTGGTTTTAGTGTTTTAATTTCGGTGATGTTAGGTTTTGCCGTTATAGGTTCTGGTGTTTATAACAGAATAGAGGTGGGTTTATCTAAAATTTCAATTTGTTCGATTTCAGGTAGCCCTGCTCCTAATTCATCTATGAGGGCGTCCTCGAAGACTCCTTGTAATAAGTATTTTTCTCGAATAGCACAAAGTCTTGATAGGCAGCCTGCCTATACTATGGCTAGTAATTCTTTTTCGCTGGTGCTATAATTTTCTTCAGCTTTATTTAATGTTCTTGATAACAATAAACCAAGGTTTTCTTTTTGTGATAAAACTGCCCCTAGCCGGTGATTAGAAGCTGTCAGTTGTTAGTGTGAATGCATCTTTGAAATCTGGGAATTTTAACACTGGTGATTCGCATAGTGACTTTTTTAATGTATTCAAACTCTCTGTACATGTAGGGGTGCAATGCAAGATAGTGTCCTTATCTATTAATTTCGTCAAAGGTTTGGCTATGGATGAAAAGTTTTTTATAAATTTTCTATAATAATCGGCAAGACGGCAAGTCCCAGAAATGATTGAATGTGTTTGACACTTTTGGGTTCTTTAAAATTTTGGACAGCTTCTACTTTGGCTGGGTTAGGTTTTAATCCTTCTACTGTAATTAAGTGTCCTAAATATTCAAGCTCGGGTCTGAGATATTCACACTTAGAAGTTTCTAATTTTAATTGAAGTTTTTTGTTCTTTCTAAGACGACGACTAAGTTTCTGTTATGTTGTTACGAGGTTTCTCCAAATATTACAATGTCATCAATATAAACGAAACATTCCTTTCCTATAAGTCCCCTAAATGCGTTGTCCATCATTCTTTGGAATGTAGCCGGGGAATTTTTGAGGCCAAAGGGAATTCTGTTGTATTCGTAATGTCCTCGAGAAGTAGAAAATGCTATATGGTATGTATCTAGTAATGGTATGTATAATTAAATCCCGTCACTCGGAACATTCCACCTGAGTGACATATTTCTATAAATATATAATAATGTTGACGACAATTATACAAAGGAAATCGTATTAAATTATTTCAACAGATAGATGTAGAAGAGTGAGTGATGGACGTTATTGTATGTATACTATATGTTTGTAGAATATTCTATGCGGATTTCCATTTTTTCTATTTGACGTTCCCGGAACTAACAATAGCAGAAAAATTACTTGATTACTTGTTTCATAGAGTAACAATAGTTGAAGATTCCTTAACATTACATAATAAACAAAAACATTTTTTACAAACAAATTATTAGTTTAAAAAATTTTTTTCTACTATTTGTCATTAGATTTACGGTTTTTTAAGTTATATGCAAGAAATTTGGAAAAAGCAATATGAAGAGGAATAAACTTCTTCCTAAAATTAGTATTGTTAGTATTATAAACAAATTTCATAAGCAAATGCATTAGGTGGCATTTTTCGTCAGAAAAATTAGTTTTTTCGATGTAAACTTTTTTAAATTAGGGAGCTTATGATAATCATAGAAAAAGTCATAATTTGTGTTGAGAAATTTGATGATTTAAAAAAAAAGCTTCATTCTGCCATTCTTCGACAGAATCATTTGTTTTTCCCCATGCCAGTTCTTTCAGTTTGGAACTTCATGACAATTTCAGTAACATTCATAATTAGTTGATAAACTTAATTGGATCCGCCATTCTGAATTTCGAATCCGAAATTCTGAAATCAGCAACTTTGAAAACATAAGTATACTAAAAACTATGGAAGTCCGATAACATTTTCATATCTTGGACAGCTATCTTGAAAACTGTGGAAGACACTTGAAAATTAACAACATTTACAGGGTGTCCTTAAGGAGTATCGTCCTCGGCTACCCTGATCTAAAGCGGTGATTAAATTTTGGAATGAAACAAAAAATAAGAATTTGGAATGATTAAGAAAACAGCTAGAAATGAGTTGGAACTAAAAACACTTGAAGTATTTTTAAGAGAGATTTTTTTCGAGAATCTCGAATTTACCCCATGCGATGATATTATGAATAAAAAATAATTAAAATTTTGAGTTATTGTGGAAATAGCAAGAAATATGGGAAAATAACAGAATTTTAAGGACTTTTAAAAGGGAGTTGTTTTTGACTCACTTGTACTACACCAAACTCACGCTTTCAGTCCAGTCTCGGGGGTTGCTTTCGAATAGCCTTGGACTGATTTCGGGGGGACCGGAACCTAAACAGTGCGGGCCGTCTAACTCGTTTCCAATTCGAATATATATATATATATATATATATATATATATGCATATAATGTCGCAACTGTTCTCGCCCTGCTCCCCTGAGACACTTCGGAAACCAGCAATCCTTGGAAGGCCGAGAACGGGGTGACTGAAAGTGAGAGTTGGGTGCAACTCAAAACAAAATTTAAAAACAAAAAAATTTGAGTAATTATTATAACGGTGAGACATACTCAAAAGCTGCCAACATTATTAGGGATTTCTAAAGAAAGATGTTCTTCGGCCACCAGGACGTAAACCAGTAAACATATTTCAGAAATTTTAAAAATCTAAATTAGAAAAAATCTAAATTTTGAATTATCTCGAAAACGGTTAGGGATAAGTGAAAACTAGTTAACTTTGGATGAATTTGTAGAGAAGGGTTATTTTTAACTAATTTGAACTAACCGAATAAACTTATTCTTTAAATGAAAAACAATAATGAATACTTTTAATCATATAGAAAACGATTATCTATTAGATGGAAACTCAACAAATGTTAAGGATTCGTCAGAGCAGGAATTTTTTCCGTCACACTTGAACTAACCCTATGAAAACTTTAAAAAAATGTTATTTTAGTTATCTTAAAAATGGGGAGAGGTACGTGACAACTGTCCAAAGTTTTATGGTTTAATGAAGGTAATTAACCACCCAGGACTAACCCAGTCGAGTAGAGTAAAGTAGAAATACGAGAAATTTAAACAAATTCAGTATTTCTGTAAAGGGTGCCCGTAGAGAAATCACCAAGTAACTTCCAGTTTTCAAGCATGGGCCAGTCTGCGGATTCCCTAGCCTGCTTCTAGTTTGCATTTTATATAGGCTAGAGCTAGAGCCCAGCTAGAAAGCAGTGCTCCCACTTCTAAATATCCTGTCGCACTACACATGCGTATAGTCTATTTCGTGATAAAATAATTATTTTTAATTACTTTAAACTTACTATTTGTTGTAAACAATTGACTTGCACATCATTATTTTAAATGATCGCGTCAACCGCGACCAATCCGGTTGTAGACGCGAGGCGAAACAAATAGTTCCGAAGTAGCCCATACGTCGAGACTAACATAGCGACAAGCGAGCGTCAATCAGTGTCAGGTTTTTAATTGAAATACATTGTCATGATTAATTCAAACTGCTTTTTGATCATTTCAACGTGCAAGGAAAATAACGTGAATGAAAAAAGCATGGTGGGTAGTGCTAATTAAGTTTTCCTTTAAATTTTTCACGTCAAATGCTACCATGCTTGACATTCGATGATCAGTTTTTTTATAACTGGACGTACTTGACGAAAACTTTCTTAAAATGTCACCAAGTTTATACTAAAAAAAGATTAACATGATGTGTGACACACATAAAATAATCAGCTAGCGTCAAGCCAAGGCCAGGCTGGGCGATCTACCCTGGTCATCAATGTTGGCCCTAGCGAGATTTAGCGTTTCATTCTTACCTGACCGAGGCTTGATCACAAGGCCAGGGCCTAGTTTTGGCAGGTTGGAGCCCAGCTAGGCCCACTACGAAATTCTCAAACGGTATTACGGGGGTAATTCCGAGGAAGGAAATAGGAAATTAGAATGCCGAGTAAGGTGAAGACACAATAAAACAAACCGATTGAAGTATAGCGAACGGGTCATCCCCCGTAAGAGTGTAACGGGGCAGTCATAAAAGGCATGGAGTTCCGTGGATGCGGAGGTGATCCTGGAAGGACGTTAGGAGGCCAGAGATCTTCATTCGGGATCGACTTCAGGGCGGGAAGGCGAGAGCACTCACTCGCACTAGCTGGAGAACGGTGAATGCCCGAGTGAACGAGCAGAGACTGACGACGCACAATGGGCTCGCTCAGGAATTTACTATTTAAATTACCTACAGCCTACAATTCTTAACCGGTTTCAATTTTCTTCAATAGAAATAATCAGCGATAGTAGTGCAAGAGCATGTATGGATTAGATTTTTTCATTTTTATCATTTTCTATTTTTTACATAAACAAATAAAGATACAAAATGAGCCATTTTTCACATATTATTATTTATCGGTAAATAAATAATTCAATTAATTTCGTTCTTCATGAAAATATATGTGAAAGCATCTTCGAAAAATAAATAATTAGTGGATTTTCAAATATAATTGTTATAAGCAATTTATATTAACAATAATGTCAAAATCATGAATTGTTCATTTGAAAAGTATATTTGTAAGTTGCATTTGCTTAATTTTATTGACAAAATGATACTTGATCATTAAAATTTGTTTTCTGCTATAATTTACTTATTTTATAAACAAATTATATAAAAAAATGAGAGCTTGGTCTTTGGTGTGCAGAATGTAATCGTTTTTCTTATTTAACGCCTTCAGTTTGTATTATTGGTCATTATTAGTGATGCAGACATGTCGTGCGTCATTATTTGTTTATTTTATAAACACATTTTATAAACAAATGCAAAGTTTGTCCATTTATGGACAGAAATTATTCGTTTCTGTTACTGATCGTCCTTATAATATAGAAGTGGTGATGCTTAAAGATAAAAAATTGTCATTCTATATTATTTGTTTATTTTATAAACAAATGCATATTTTGGACATTTATGGTCGGAAAGTTATTTTTTTCTTTCTTGTCACCTTAAAATTATATTATCGGAGATTTTTAGTAACACAGGCTTATAAATCAATAACCTTTGCTTGTTTTATAAACAAATTCTATAAAAAATGCATAGTTTGTCCATTTATAGAAACAATCGGTTTTTATTCCCGATCATCTTTAAAATATATAAGTGGTGATGTTTAGTGATAAAGACTTGTCATTCGATATTATTTGTTAAACTTATGAACAAATATTATAAATAAATATGAGTTTAAAGCAGACTGATGTTTCACGTAAATTTCGGTGAAGGTAGCTAAATGTACTTTGTTCTAAGACTACTTTTTAATTTTTTAAGCAATTTGAAGTTTGCCGCCAATAGCTGTTAGTTCAGACTCTGCTGCTAGATGGATGCCGCTAGATACATTCTCACAAGAAATTTCATTTTTTTATATTATAAATACAACAGGCTTGCAAGAGTGATTTGATTTTTTGCATCTATCTTTAACTTATTTTGGCTTCGTCATACGCACGTTTTTGGTTATTATTATTATATAATTAGCGACATTATTATTGTTATTGTTATAATATTATTTGTTAATTCTTAGTAAATATTATTTACAAAATGAACTCTTTTAAAGTCTCCAAGAGAGTAATTTTCGACTTCCTTGTCGAAAATGACATTAAATACACGAAAAAGTTGCTAAATTATTTGCAAGCGAAATACAGTCTTGATTATGATAATTTGGAAATAGTTGGCACATACCTGAGCAGACACTTTCTAACACAATACTATCAGAAGTGGAAGCCACCTTTTGCTATTAAAAGCAAATTTAAAATGAAGTTTGAGAAGTGGCTTGATTCAGATTTCTTTGTAGACTTTTTAGAGCTGCAGAGAAGGTCTGGAAGAAGATTGAGTACGGAAAACTTTGATGAAATTTCGGCTGCAAAAAAGAGACGCAGATTGATGACCATAGAGGAAACTTATTCGGCAATCGAGATTCAACAAGCATTTCTCCGGAAATTGTGAACTACTGGAAGAACAAAAACTTCTAATGCAATTATGTCTCTTCTAACCGATACCAGTGGTGATTCAGATAATGTTTTTATAATTTAGGTAAAGAAGTAAAATGTTACCCTACAGAAGAAGCTTTAAGTTTAATTAAAGATGCCAAGTTATCTAAGTATCAATGAAATGTCACTCAATTTCAGGCTAAAACGTGAAATGCGGATATTTATCCTGCGTATAATGAAGTTGCTAAAGCATTCGCCAAGGAGACAAAGGAAATGACAAAAACAGAGATTCAAGAAATCAAATGCCAAACCAAAACATTGAAGCCAACAAAGATCACTACACTAAATGGCGTCTACATAGTCAGAACTGCCATGAAATGGATTATGGTAGATGGTAAAGTCTGTCTAGCACTCTCTGCCACACTTTCATCGGCAAAATGCTACATTTGTGGAGCTAAGCCAAGCAAAATGAACATACTTGATCGTGCGATGCTGAAAGAAGAGATTATTACCAACTTGGAATATGGTATTTCTCCTTTACATACAAAGATAGATTTCAAAAATAGATGTGCAAGGACAGAGCTGAAATAACAAGAGTGAATAAAGAATTGATTGTTAGGTTTTCTTAAATTTTGCAAATTTTTCTGAATCGCCACAAAACATCACCAATGATATATATATATATATTAAAGATGATCGGGAAGAAAAACCGATACTTTCTTCCTATAGACGACCAAACTATACATTTGTGTATCAAATTTGTTTACAAAATAAACAAAAAATATCGATTTGTAAGACTGTATTACTAAAAACCTCCAATAATACAATTTGAAGGCGACAAGAAAGAAAAAGATGGCTTTCTGACCATAAATGTCTAAAACATGCATTTGTTCATATAATTTCTTTATAAAATAAACAAATAATATCGAATGACAATTTTTTATCTTTAAGCATCACCACTTCTATATTTTAAGGCCGATCAGTAACAAAAACGAATAATTTCTGTCTATAAATTGAAAAACTTTGCATTTTTTAATGAAATATGTTTATAAAATAAACAAATAATGTTGCATGACATGTCTGCATAACTAGTAATGACCAATAATACAAACTGGAGGCGTTAAATAAGAAAAGCGATTACTTTCTGCACACAAAAGACCAAACTCTCATTTTTTTATATAATTTGTTTATAAAATAAGTAAATTTATAAAATTTTAATAATCAAGTATCATTTTGTCGAGAAAACTAAGCAAATGCAACTTACAAATATACTTTTCAAATAAACAATTCATGATGTTAACATTAGTGTTCATATAATTTGTTTATAACAATTATATTCGAAAATCCACTAATTATTCATTTTCTTAAGATGCTTTGACATATATTTTCATAAAGAATGAAATTAATTGAATTATTGATTTACAGATAAAAAATAATAAGTGAAAATTGACTCATTTGGTCTCTTTGTTTTCTTATGTAATAAACAGAAAATAATAAAAATTCAAAAATCTAATCCATACATGCTCTTGTGCAACTATCGCTGATTATTTCTATTAAAGAAAATTGGAAATAGGTTAGAAATTGTAGGCTGTAGGTGATTTTGAATAGTAAATTCCTGATTCAGCCCACTATGCGACGGTAAGTTCTGTCACCCATAACTTCGGGACCCGTCGGGGGGTTCCGGCCCATCTGAGATGCGGCCCAGCAACCCCTTCGTGCAGGGCCGTGCCGATCTCTATTCTATGTTAATATTTCTTTCATAACGGTAATAGTCCCCGGCCACCATGAATAAATCAGGCAATAGTAATTTCATAACTAAACAAAAATATGTTCAATGATCTCGATACCGGTCAAATAGGCTTCATTGTTAGACGGGTTACTCAATGAATCGCAAGAATTCACAGATTTTGAATTTCAAGATTTCATTAAGCTTATTTTGAAATTGAAAATTTTTTGTGTTGAATTTTAATCCCCGTTACTCTATCTGCTTAATAATGGTAGCGTCCATGGCGGGTTGGACCATCTTGGTGGCAGCAGGCGCTGCCACGAGATTTTGACAGGAACCGCCGTGGCAGCTAGGGCTACCGCGCGGCAGTAGTTTGCTAACCACTCAACTAGGCCAATAAGAAGAGTTTAAAAGGAAAAAAATTAAAATTTTGAATTACTCGATTACGATGAAGCATGCGCAAAAACTTAAAAAATTATTAGTAAATAACAATTAGCATTAATAATAACGATTTTTTGATACATTTTAAAATTTCCGGAAAACGTTAAAAAATACTTGAAAAATGTAAAAGATTTCAAAACTGTATAGAAGGGGATTCATCAGATCGGGCGGATGGATTGAGAAGGATTAAAATTAGTGTTAGGATTCAGTACATATTTTGACCTACGGATTGAAAAGGACTGAAATTTGGGTTTGGATTAGTTTCTGATTAACTCATACTTACACAGAATTAAGAGTATTCATGAGATTAAAGCTGGCTTGGGATTAAAGATGATTGAAAGCTTGTTTCAGATTGTTGCGGACTGATTCGAATTGGTTCCTAAAGCAAACCAAAAAGTCCAAGATAGTTAAAAAGCATCTCGAATGACGACAACACGTGCGCTCAAGCGCGCGATCGATCTCCTAAAGTAAAAAAGTTCGCACCTTGGACAAAATAGAGTGCGAAACACGAGATACGTGATGAGGATATCTCCCTTAAAGCCGAAGGAGTTTTAACAGAAGAGAATTCAGAATCACTGAATTATAGCTGTCGATGTTTTGACGCAATTACAAGTCCTATCGCGAGATAGTTATAAGAATTTTTGCAGGCTTTTTCAAAAGCTATAATTCCTTCTTGAGACTTTTTTAATATTTTCCGTTGTTTTGCTGAAAACTTGGAGTAATCCTGAAAAATAAATACAATGAAAGCATGGAAAACGTTTGCCATCTTTGATTTAATGTTGCAACCATTTTTATTGCGCAACATTGACTGTAAAGATAAATTTTCCCCGACTGTCTGGGGCTTCGTGTAGTATAAGCCCCCTATTTTTTATTTTTTAAATTTCTCTTTTTTTTAATGAAGTAAAAAATTTTCACGAATTTTTCGGAATTTATCACGCATAGTGTTTGATTTTTTGTTTACAGTTTTGACACTAAATACAACACTTTTTGCCTTAAGCTTGTTGATAATTGCAAAGCTCGTTTTTATACCTGTAGCCGAAATTTTCAGACAAATATAAATAAACAAGCTTCATAAATATAGCGAGGTAAAACATGAAGGAAAGGCAGTAATATGGAGGACCTGTCATCTATTTATCTTAGATTCAGCTAGGCTCTCGACGCATGCATTCCGTGACTGATAATAAAAAACGACTTAGGCCCGAGAGAAGATGATGAAAAACACAAACATTTATTGGGTTGCCTTTGATGGCGAGACCTACAGTACCATTATTATTTTTAAGAAAATAAAATTCGAGGTTTAAGATGGTTACAGCCCTATATTTCTTAGGCATTTTGTTCTTGTAACATATTTTTTTTGCGCTACTTTTTCCGCAGGGTTGTTTTGATTTGTATAACCAATCACCAACGCATATTTTATAATGCAGTCAAGTGATCGGATTAGAGAAGTATGCCTAATGTGACATACTAGACTTTTTTTTACCCAACTATCCACGGACTACGGGTTAAGGTGGTATTTAAACCACCAAAACATTAGTGAAAGTATAAACAAATTTCCAGAGGTGAACACTCAGGGGTCGAACCCCGGACAACCATCTGATACACCGACGCCTTCTTATTTTTTACTCGTAGATATTTGCCTGTATTTATATATTTGAGTATTATTATTACTTTAATCTCCTTTTTCAGAAGAAATTATTTCGTTTAGTTTTAGTACATTTTAATGAAAACTTATTTTAAAGTTTGTTTTAAAACTATATTTTATGGTTAAAATTTAGAGAGCCAGTCCATTCTTCTAGATGGACTAGAGAACATTCCGGAATTTTCTCGACATATTCAGAGACTCTGATATTATGGCCAGTCTGTCTGTTATAAGAGGGTCAGACTCACTATCAGAGATAATCGAGGTATCTTTTCGGGATGATCAACACGATCATCTTGTATTCACTTATTTCGACCATCCACGGTTGAGCAAATTACCCGTCGCAGAGGGCGAACCTAATTGGTTACCGTTGCCGTATTTACTTAAAATGATTAACCGTGGAAGTCAAATGTTCACAAGAAATAATAAATATAAAAGGCAAAGAATATTAGGAATTATTGTAAATTCATATTTAAGATTAGAAAGATATTCCTTTCTTTAAAATTAAAATCGATCATTTATTTTTGAGAACAAAGCTAATACATAACTTAAATTCTACTTTACAAGTCTTTCTTCTGACCAAAGAATTATTTTTAATAGCTTTACTGTTATTATTTGCTGTATGCAATTGTTTTTCACATCAAATCATTGTAAATAATCACGCTAACCTCCGGTTATCGACGCGCTGCATGCAGTGTAAAGAGGATACGAGAGTCAGCAATACCGTTATTCAGAGCATTTTCGGAGCGAGTAAATGTCATTTAGCCATTCAGGGTACAATTGGCTGTTTATCAAATTTAAACATATTTGTTGTAAGTTTCAACTGCTTTTTGATATTTCAAACATGCATGGAGATACATTAAGTTTTATTCGTTTGAATTTTCAAAGTCAAATTTAATGCTTTCAGTGGATTAAGGATAAAGACGTAACTGGACGCTCAGTTATCAATTTTTTGTCACCGTTTCATTTTAAACTGAAAAAGCTTCCAAAATTTCAGCATTCATCGACGATGCAGAAAGTAACGAGATGTGGGATATTGGTTTCTGAATTGATTCCAATGATTGAAATCTTACAATTCAGTACAGCACAGTGACGCCGGGTTGTGTTTTTAGCCTTTTGTGCTCCAAATATATTGTCAATGTGCATTATTGTTGTTGAAAATCAAATTATGTCTCATACACTTCGCTATACATAAGGCATAAAAAATGCTTGCAATATTAATGTATTTCATATCAAATTTCAGGTTTTGTAGGTTCCCTTAATTTAAGAATTTTCAGTCTCTTATAAGAGAGAGACTGGAATAAGTAGGAAAAATACAACAAATACAGAAAATTTAGGATAATCAAATTGACTCCCTAAGATAGCCAGGTCGGCTGCCCGAGGACATCAAGTCGACTATGTGGGATGATCAAACCGACCCTCTATGATTACGATTCGACCCTTTATAATGATCAATTCCGCCCAATATGATGATCAGTTCGACTCCCTATGATATTCTAGTCGATATAAGTCGAACCTCTTGTTTTTGCCTTCTACATATAGTCGCTTTAGCCATCTCCAAGGACTGTCCTACAAATGTGTATATTTAAAGAAACTTGGCAAATTTTATATGAGTGTATAATCTTCTTATTAGGATAAGAATGTAAAGCTATCAAAACTGACTCTTACAATCGATGGAGGAATCCATAAAACTCAATAGAATGCATATATCATGAAGTAATAGTAAGAAGACGAAAATGTGTTTCAAAAATTTTTCGCCACATATTCGAAAATAGTTAAGGAGGAGAACGCAATCTAAATGGTGAAGAGGTTCACCTTGATTTGTATGGAATTTCTGCAATAGCTGTGTCAAGGTTTTTATTGGTGGGTTGTTCATAATTCAAATTCACCGCCAACAAGTCACAAATCCAAACGTTTTCACAGCTGTTGCATATACTCCATTTAAATCGAGGCGCATCTTTTTACCTTAGTGTATGTAATACTCTCAGGTAGGTCTTAAAATTCGCGGTGCAATTATGAACCGTGGCGTGTTATCGTTCGGTCGCCTTAAGAATTACTTCATGACGTACGAGTTGAATAAAATATGATTGGCATTCGGAAATCTACTCAAATTGATCAAATTATATCTTCTTTTAGCGAGCCATTAAAATTTTTTCGCAAATGAATTTATAGATTATGTTGTATATTATGTGTGTGTTTTTTAGTCAAGCTTGGGCCAGATACCGACCTTGTCAAAAAATAAGTTAATTTAATAACTTAACTTATTGTAAAATCTAATAAAAAGTCAAATTGCCCATATTTGTATGGATCATGTTTTAAATCTTATGTAACCGTTCTGTGCGTGTGGCCCTAACAACTGCTAAATATAATATTTTAAATTTGAAACAAAATAAAAAAATTTTCTTTCATATTCTTTCACTAATATGCTATGGAATTTGGCATCAAGTCAGCAATTTCCACGCACATTCGCCTCCGGATAACCCACCTCGTTTAAAGACCCTAAGAGGTCAATGGGTAAACGCCGCAGCTTCTAAAGATCCCGAGGGGTTTACCGACCCATGTCGCCACCGTTTCAAAGGGATTGCACTACGAGCCATGATTGAAAGCTTCGCCTCTGCACTGACAACGCACTGAGTGAACGACCATGATCGTCGTCTTCTTTTCCGTCCTTTTCGTCGCCACCCCATGTAACCTCCTTTTAAATCCTCTAGTCGTTGCAGAGCCCGTGACTAATCATGATAGTTCCGTTTGGGAATGGCGGGGACACGCGACTCCTCAGTTCCGGTTCCGGCGCGTGCCCCATCCCAATCACTATCCCCATCACCACGCCGTCTTCCTGCTTCTCTGCCTAGACCATGATCGTTGTTCAGTTATTCCCACTGTTTCACTCACCCTCCCGCCCGCCGCGTAGCTCGACTGCATGCCACGGCGAATCACAATTATTTCGCGGCGTACAAAAGCCTCGCGCGTGCAGGTCCAGTGGAAAAGGGATCGCATCGAAGGGTTTTATCGCTACGTATATCTACAAGTTGGTAACTTTGTATTTCTCTACTTGCCTACTCCATTCCACCTATTCTAGCCTCCCGTTGCGCCGTGCCAGTTTCTCACCACGTGCGAGCAACTTGCTATCACTATCGCCACCATCTAGACACCGTCGAATCATTATTCATCCTCGCACGACCTGTGCCCACCATGCCCAGACCGACCTACCGGCCACCCTCTTTCCTTCTAGAAATAATCTCGTTACGCTACTAACTGTAGCAACTGCGTGAATAAGGGCATGGAATATCATTCATGACCCTGCGGAAATCCAACGTACATATCAAAGATTAAGCTTTCATATTCATAAGGCGGATATTAAGGAGGCTATAAATATGATGACAGATCAAATACTAGCGAAGAAGATCTCTTCGTTGCAATTTTTGTATGTAATCCCCTGTATCCTAAGATACTGGGATTACTATATTAGAAAAATTTGGTAAAATTAACTATTTCTTGCTCAATTTTTTGTAATATTATCAACTTTTGACTGAAGTTTTGGTTGAAACTGACTAATAACACAGGACCACAAAAAGAAAAAAGTATCCTGAGCAGATCAATAGACATGTATTCTTATGTATATTTCGTTGCTAAATCCGAATCCGAAGTCAGATTGGGGGGTTTTCCAGTTACTTTTCGAGAAAAATGCAAAAAACATGGTATTTTATGATTTATAATAAAAAAGTTGTTAAAATGTAGGGTTTTAAATTGGTTTGTTTTTACGCACACGCTTCTCTTCGAATGATCGGTGTAAAGGGCTTCTGCGATGTTTTTGTCCCGATTTTTTCTTTTCTCTTTTTTTTAATCCAGCAGTAGTCTTCCAACATATTTACATCCCATCGTTTTTGGAATCGACGTTTGAATTCTTTTAGGTCTTGTTGAAACCTCTCTCCTTGTTCTTCACTGAAATCACGATTATTTTATGGGAATCGTTCGATATGTGAATCAAGGAAATGGAGTTTCAAGCTCACTAGGCAGGTTTTTCATGCGTTACGACAATTTCCAAAGCCCTGCAAGGATTAAAATTTCGTGGAAAAATGTGAAGCTATGGTTTTTGGTGTATTGCATTCCGTAGTAATCAAATTTTTACTCCGATCATTTTTCATTTTTTCGCATTTTAGTTTTGAAAAACCATTTTAAAAACATAAAAAACCATGTTTTTTGCATTTTTCTCAAAAGTAACTGGAAAACCCCCCAATCTGACTTCGGATTTGGATTGAGTGAGGAAAAATACATAAGAATACACCTGTCTGGTGATCTGCTCAGGATACTTTTTTCTTTTTGTAGGCCTGTGTAATTAGTAAATTTTATACTTAAGTTAATTATGGCCGTATTTTCTTTGTAACTTTTTTGCCATAAACCACTATAAAAAATTATAAAAGTGTTGTGCAAATTAGAAGACTTTTAAATGTGCAAATCACGGTCATTATTAGATTAAATTAGATTATAAATATTAGATTAAATATTAGATTATATATGCTTTTATTTAGTTGTCATGAAAAACTGTCTTCGCGTTTGAACCGTGTTTAATTGTTCAACAAGGAACATGCACAATTTAGAAGTGCTTCAGGAAGTACGAAAATTATGTTTTATAATACAAAATAAGGACATGTTGCTTTACTTAAAACTGGAAATTTCTAAAGTCTCACATATGAAATTGTACATCGTGCAACAAGTTTTTGTTTTTGTCATTAAAGAAATTTTAAATTTCACCAAAAATGTTGTAATAATATATTTTACAATTTTTATTGTTGTCCAATGCTAAAAAGTACTTCTAAAAGAGACCTCACCAGTTTTTAACCCATATGTGCAATTTTATAAAGTACATATGATTAACGTATGATTATATAATGACATGTGGTTCATGAGAGCGCTTCTTCAAAAAACGTTATATCCAGCTTAAAATCTACTTTCTTCAATCAAATAGAAATCATTTCCTGCAATTGCTAAGGAAGAAATTGTAAGGTGAATGACGTATTAGCAATTTCTTTCAGCAGAATTGACTGTTTTATGGTTTACGTTTATTCGTCGTAAATCTAAATTTACTTGAACTCACTGGAATTAACTTTAAAATTCAAAACTGTGAAAACTGGGCCAAATCTCATTTCATAAAACTGATATTTATTTATGGAGCAACTTCACAAATCAAGGATAACTTGAAGAACTTTATGAACATCGGTCAGGAAGAGGTTTATTGGATCATCCACGAGGAAGTAGCGGCGCCTGTAAATTGTATCCCCTTCATAGGGATCAATACTGTGAAATTCTGCTAAAGAAACTTGCGAGAGCTCCGCGAAATTGTTGAGAGATGGCAGTGCTTTTCTGTCTCATAGCGAATCCCTTTACGATAGTCTAACCAAAAACCACTAGAGGGCCAACAAAATACACTATGTTATTTTGAATGGAAAGATATTCCCGATATCACTGGCAGCTACTTCCAGTTGGACCCAGCGGTGGTTGTTTAACCCTTTTTTTAAATGCATATAAATGAATGTTTTTGTATGTGTGTGTATGTGTGAATTAATCTGAATTCAAATTTGCACTTATCTTTTGTAGAATAATAAAAATAGGTAAACTGTTAATTAATCTTTTTAAATGTGTTCATTAGACCACTTTTAATACTTTTGAGTAATATCAATAGAGGATGCGTTCCTATTTATCAGTTAGTTAGCTTACTTGATTGTTAGAGGCTACGGAGCTTACACATATGCGAGGGGACTTTGAAATTCTAAGTCTTAAAATTCGGTTACGAAGTTAAGTAATCGAAAAACAAAAGCTCTTCGATTTTCTTTCAACTGTGGTAAATTATAGTATTATGGGTACTTATTGTAGGTACAAACCCATAGGTCAACATATCGCATAATTACCGACATATGTGGGGTGGTAGTTGATATTCTTTTGTGTACAGACCATTCTTGAATGAAATGTTATTAGGTCTAAGCTAAACCTTATTAAAGCTTGGAACTAACCAGTAAGATCGGAAATTTGAGAATCTTTCCGATTTTGGTAAGCAATTATAAAAAACATATTTCCTTCTTGCAGTTTTTGAAAATTTAAAATTGCAATTTCATGTATCTCGAAATACGTATTCTTAGATTTTGATGCAACAAATATTAAAAGAAAGCTTATTGTTTCTAGTTTATAAGTCTGATAATTTAATTCCTAATTTAATTCCTTGAAAAACTGCAGTCATAAATTAAAACTGAAGTTTTTTTTCAATTCGTGTTTGAAGAAGGTTTTCAAAACACCTGAATGGGGTTTTGTATTTACACTCTCATTAGTTATTTTCATTTCAACCATCAGCTAACTTCACTTTATTAAAAGCTGAGGGAAAAAAATTGATCAAATGCTTGAGACAAAGTTTTATTTCTGTAATATCTTTGTAATTAATTATCGTTATAGTCATTTTATTAATTCCATAAATAATGATTAAAAAATAAAAACTATTTTTCAAATACACTATTATGACAAAAATTAGCTTTTACGAAGATATTCGCAAAATAGGACAAAAATGAACTGAATCCCATGCAATTGGTCCCTTGTTTTCCCCTCAGCAATCAACGGAGTGAAATAAGATGCTGATTAAAGTGAAAATACCTAATTGCGACACTTACTTCGCACTCGATATTTAGGTTAAGATCGATCCACACCTTCGCTACTCGGCGAGTGCCGAGTCAAATTTCGCGTAGCACCTACTCTTTTATTTTTTCATGTAGACCCGTCACTTTAAGCGTGAATATCTCAGAGAGAAAAAATAGTCAAGAAAGACCGTACAATGAATGTCAATGTGCCTTTATTTTTGCGTCGATTGCATGCTTAGCTGTTATTGTGCAAAAATCTGGTGAGAAACTGTCATCTCTTATTTATCGAAAATCACCGAAATAATTCGCTTGGAGTAAATAGGTCAACTTTGAGAAGCTCCTGTATTGCCAAATTTGACTAACAAATTTCGATGTTTTTTTTATTTATTCTTTAATGCCTTAAAAACTTAGATTTTTTTAAACAAATTAATTACACAGGGCACAAGATGAAATTGAGCTGGAGCATCTTTCAGCCTAGTTGACCTTTATGTTTTTGAGTTCGTTGATCATGAATCCGGTGTCCGTGTGACCACATCACATCTATATCAAGGTCAAATAAAGGTCAAACACCTTAATTCGATTGATGTAATTTTTTTTACCCCGGATTCTGAAAAAACGACAAATTTTACGTCCGAATACGTCTTGATTTGTTGGTGAAACCATCCTCTGAAAGTCATTTAGAGATCATCTAGAGTTCAAATCCTTCTTTTGATCTCTCAGCTGATGTGTTAGCTATGAACGGTTCTTGAACCAGCGGACTTTTATGTTTTTGGGGTCGCTGATTCCGATCTCGGTGTCCATATGACCCTAGCACGTCTAGGTCAAGTTTAAATGAAGGTCAAGCACCTTAATTCAATTGATGAAATTTTTTGACCCCGGGTTCTATAAGAGCGGAAAATTTTACGTCCGAATACGTCTTAACCTGTTTGTCGAGCTGACCTCTGAAGGTCGTTTGGAGGTCATCTAGAGGTCAAATCCTTCTGCTAATCTCTCGGCTGATGTCTTAGCTAGAAACGGGTATCGAACTAGTGGACCTTTACATTTTTGGGGTCGCTTATTACGATCCCGGTGTCCATATGACCCCATCACCTCTAGATCAAGGTAAAATGAAGGTCGAACTCCGTTATTCGGACGATAGAATTTTTATGACACCCCTGATTCTGTTTGTGTGTGTCTATTCGTTTATGTGGGTACTGTGTGTAGATTCGTGTGTATCTGGGCGTTTATGTATTTGCTGTGTGGCTGTGTGTGCCTATCTATGCCTATGTGTATATTTATGTGCTGTATGTGTCTGCAAGTAAGTCTGTGTTAACTCACGTGGGCCCGCTTGTATATAAGTGTGTATGTGTGTGTGTGTGTGTGCCTATTTGCGTATGTGGGTATAATTTAAAGCTTTGTGTGGATCCATGTATTTTTATGTGTGCCTGTGTGTGTGTGCATCTGAGCTGATTCCGCTTATTTCTCACGGGTTTTTGGCGCTATGGAAAAAATTGCGGGTGTTAAAGCAATTCTAATTAAAAATTTGAGTTTAGATGTAATATAACGAGATTATTCAGGTTGGAAGAATGAATTCTTTCAATGGAATCGCATAGTAAATTTTGTACCCATAATGTAAATTGAAAATTTATGTACGACGTGTTCTTTTGTTCGTAAAAGATCTACGGAGGAATTTTCTTTTGTGTACATTTGATGTGTCTCTTTTTAAAGACCAACAGTAGCTTGACATCATGTTCACATCCCAAACACCTTGATATCTTCTCTCAGAGTCTTTCAAATCTTGGTGAAATCTCTCACCCTGTTCCTCAATGAAGTTCCCCAGATTTTCAGGGAAGTAATAAATGTGGGAATAGACGAAATGGATCTTTAAATTCATTAAACATTCCATCTTCTGGTAGTTTTCCAAAAGTCTGTCGGCAATATTCTTGTAATTAGGGTCTTCGTTATTTCCCAAGAATTTTTTTGAATTTCTTTGAAATTACTCCAAGCTGCTCTCTCATTAGTTGTCATTCTCATTTCGAATGCATCATCACTCATCAGTTCCCTTATTTGGGAGCCATCGAAAACACCTCCATTGATTTACATTTTAGAAATACTAGGGAATTTCTCAAATATATACATGAAAGCATTGCTCTCCGATACCCTCATTGCTTTGATAAGCTGTTTAAATAAGCCAAGTTTGATATGTAATGCTGTAAGGATGACTTTATGACTAGAAATGAGACTCTCTTGTAGTATGTTCATAGATCCTGGAGTTAATTATTGCCTGAGTGGCCAGTCCTTTTTTACAAATGTTGCTCTCGAGCACTACTGTCCCACTCACAAATAAAACATGGATACTTTGTGTTTCCGCTTTGTTGACCTAATAAAATACTGGTTATTTTCAAATCTCCAACTAATAGCCACTTGTGACTAGCTGCATACTGAACACTTTTATACTAATTTATCACGCATTTAACAAAATGTCAATAAACCAAACCGTTTGCTTTAGAAAAGAATTTCCGGAATGGGCGATCTCGATCACGATAAAAACTCACTCGAGTACCTGAAGCTAAAAAATTCTTCTCTTTTAATCTAGAAGCTACAAGTTCGGAAGTTTCTTTTGAAAATCCTGCGTATAGAGCTAAGTCACTTAGCTTAGATTAAAACAGCATTAGTCACAGATTGAACAGATGCATATAATATTGTAGAATTATTCTTTCTGTTGTACCCAGATATATTGGTCGAGCAGAAATAGCAATCAGTGTCATGATCTTTTAGCTCTGGCCAGATCGTAGGAGAAACAAATATCTGTTTCTTCTTTTCCGTGATTCGCAGGTAGCAAGTGACGCATAATATTTTTGGAGTCCAAAAATTGTCCATTCCACTGATATCTATATTGAAAACTTGGTTGTAATGTGCTTTCAACGTATCTGTAAATTGCCTCCCCTGACTCATAATGACATATTTCTCACAAACAACAAAAAAGTTTTTTTAATCGATGATAACATGGGGTTGTTGATGAACTTGTAGCATTAGACTCTAAAAGGGCCAAGTTTTCCACCAAATTAGAGCTGCGGTCGCATGATCAGGCTGTGGTCACTAATATAGGCAACCGTGAAGACATATGCTTTGATCCTGTTTTGCGGGCTCGTTAGATGGCTCTGTAGTACTTTCCCCCGCTACACGTCGCTCAGGGGCCAAAGTTTGATCTATCTCTCTTACTCCTTCGTTGTTTTCCGAACTTCAGCACATGTGAAACCTAACCCATTAAGAACTGTTTGAGAGCTGATATGTAATTTGTTGTCATCATTTTTGATCTGGTGATTATCGTTGTAGTACACAACTGAACACGAAAAGAGGGAGCGGTACCTTCTGTATTATTACCATAAAAACAGAGTAATATTTTGAGAAAGAAACCTGCCGATAAGAAAATTGATGTCGAAAATGATGACAACATTTTAATGAAAACTTCTTTCAAACATACTTCCATCTTTCGTTTTTCCTTAGAGCATGTTTTTATGAAAAAAGCAATTTAAAAACAAGCAGAAATATAAAAATAATTATTCCGATAATTATTTATGTAATTTTATTTGTTTTTCTATTGGTTTTTTAAATTTATTAACTTTTTAAATTATATTATCTCCAAATCATCTGGATATAACCTCAAGCATCTATTATCTTATCTTAAAAACCTGCGGGATCGTTTGATGGCACCACCATTCATTATCGGTCTGCACTTTTGAAGCATTGAGTGACCACAGCCTGCGTATGATGACGAAGATTGCGGGCCCGCTTGCTCACCCTGACCCATCGCCGGTACTGGGTTTTCGAGTCCCTGTATCGTACGGCTACTTTTTCTTGTGCCTGCTATGACGGCTTGAACGCCTTCACCCAGGGACTTCGCAGGGCACCCGTTGCCCACCGTCACTACATAGAAGTGCCCTAGCAGCAGGCACAAAAAATCTCGATTCACGATGTCCCTTCTTATCAGCGACCCCAAAAACATAAAGGCCCACTGGTTCGAGACCCGTTCATAGCTTACACATCAGCTGAGAGATCAGAAAAAGGATTTGACCTCTAGATGACCTCCAAACGACCTTCACAGATCTGTTCGACAAATAGGTCAACACGTATTCGAACGTAAAAGTTTTCGCTTTTTTAGAATCCGGGGTCAAAGAAACTGCATTAAATCGAATTAATGTGTTTGACCTTCGTTTGACCTTGATACAGACGTGGTGGGGTCATATGGACATCGGAATCGTGATCAGCGACCCCATAAACATAAAGGTCAACTAGGCTGAAAGATGCTCCATCTCAATTTCATCTTGTGGCCCTGTGTTATTTTTATAAACGTGACTATAAAGTGGTTTTCAAAAAAAAAATACTGCACCTAGGAAAACGTACAAAATGTAAAAAAATATAATTTTTCTGTTAATACAATCATATAAAAACGTTTGATTCATAATGACGCACTAGAGATGTTTGCTTCATTGAAGTTTATAGCGGAGCATTCAAAGAACCGGGCTTGCTTCTGCATCCTTAGTCATCCTAAGTTCATTTTTTTATACAGTATATTTATATGGTGTCAATACTTTTTTAATTCGAAATATTAACAGCTCTGGCTCGTTTTGGCAAGTGCAGTAGTATTGAAAATAATTTTTTTTTGTAAACTACTTCTATAAAGGTTTATAAAAATATGAGACTTCTGAAAAAGATATAAGTTCTTAAGGCTTTAAAGAATAAATTTAAAAAATTCGAAAATTTCTAGGCAAATTTTAACATACAGGAGCTTCTCAAAGTAGACCTATCTACTCGAAGTGCATTATTTCGGTGCTTTCAGGCAAATAAAGGTTGCCAGTTCCTCATCAGATTTTTGAACAATAACCGGTAAGCATGCATATACACGCGAAATTAAAGACACACTAACATGTATTGTACAGTTTTTTTAACCATTTTTCTTATCTGAGATATTTACGCCTAAAGTGACCGGACTACATGAAAAAATTAGAGATTAGTAGTGTGGATGGGTCAAGTGTGGATGGCAAGTGATACCCATCACTTGCCGACCTGCCAACGTGAGGACACAATGTTCTCAATTAGAAGATGGAGAAATTGAGCATTAATATAATGCTTTAATTCTACTCGACTTTTTAATTAATTTCCTACTTTATTTTTGATATGACATAAAGACAAACAAAGAGACAAAATGCGTCATTTTTCACTTATTATTTTTTATCTGTAAATAAATGATTCAATTCATTTTGTTTTCCATGAAAATATATGTCAAAGCATCTTCGAAAAATAAATAATTAGTGGGTTTTTGAAAACAATTGTTATAAACAAATTATATTGACAATAATGTCAACATCATGAATTCTTTGCTTGAAAAGTATATTTGTAAGTTGCATTTGCTTGCTTTTATCGGCAAAATGGCACTTTATCATGAAAATTTGTTTTCTGCTCTAATTTGCTTATTTTATAAACAAATTATATAAACAAATGCACAGTTTGGTCATTTATGTGCAGAAAGTAATCGTTTTTCTTTCTTTTTGCCTTTAGTTTGTATTAGTGGTAATCATTAGTGATGCAGCATGTCAGGCGACATTATTTGTTTATCTTATAAAGAAATGCAAAGTTTGTCCACTTATAAACAAAAATTATTCGTTTTTGTTACTGATCGTCCTTAAAATATAGAAGTGGTGATGCTTAAAGATAAAAAATTTTCATTCGATATTATTTGTTTATTTTATAAACAAATTGTTCTTTTTATTATTATGTATATTACAAATGTTTATTTTATAAACAAATTATATGAACAAATGCATATTTTGGACATTTATGGTCAGAAAGCCATTTTTTTCTTTCTTGTCGCCTTCAAATTGTATTATTGGAGATTTTTAGTGATACAGGCTTATAAATCGATAATCTTTGTTTATTTTATAAACAAATTTTATAAAAAATGCATAGTGTGGCTATTTCTAGAAAGAATCGTTTTTTCTTTCCGATCATCTTTAAAATATATAAGTGGTGATGTTTAGTGATAAAGACTTGTCATTCGATATTATTTGTTAAATTTATGAACAAATATTATAAATAAATATGAGTTTAAAGCAGACTGATGTTTTTCGTAAATTTCGGTGAGGTTGGCTGAATGTATTTTGTTTTAAAACTACTTTTCCATTTTTTAAGTAATTAAAAGTTTACCACCAATATCTGTTAGTTCAGACCCTGCCGCTAGATGGATGCCGCTACATAATGAAGACGAAAGAGATTCTGAAATTCTTGAAATGATTGATAAGTACAACTTGGAAGCTAATTCTTCTAATTCGTCACAAAAAATCACTACTGATATAGTTTGAAGGCCATAAGAGAGAAAAACGATGAATTTCTATACATAAATGTCCAAACAATGCATTTGTTTCTATAATTTGTTTATTAAATAAACAAATAATATGGAATCACAAGTTTTTATCACTAAACATCACCACTAATATATTTTAAAGGTGATTGGGACGAAAAAACGATACTTTCTTTCTATAAATTGCTAAACTATGCATTTGTTTATTAAAATTTGTTTACAAAATGAACTAAAACTATCGATTGATAAGCCTGTATTACTAAAAATCTCCAATAATACAATTTGAAGGTGGCAAGAAAGAAAAAAATTGCTTTCTGAAATTTGTTTATAAAATTTGTTTATAAAATAAACCAATAATGTCGCATGAAATGTCTGCATTACTAATAATTACCACTTATACAATCTAAAGGAAATAAGAAAGAAAAATCGATTACTTTCTGCATATAAATGACCAAACTATGCATTTGTTTATATAATTTGTTTGTAAAATAAGCTAATTATAGCAGAAAACAAATTTTCATGATCAAGTATCATTTGGTCGATGAAATTAAGCAAATGCAACTTACAAATATACTTTTCAAGCAAACAATTCATGATGTTGACATTATTGTTAATATAATTTGTTTATAACAATTGTATTCGAAAACCGACTAATTATTTATTTTGCTAAGATGCTTTAAAAATAATGAGTGAAAAATGACTCATTTTGTCTCTTTGTTTTCTTATGTAATAAGCAGGAAATAATACAAATTCAAAAATCTAATCCATGCATGCTCTTGCGTAACTATCGCTCATTATTTTTATTTCAAAAAATTGAAAATCGGTTAAAATTTGTAGGCTGTAGGTGATTTTGAATAGTAAATTCCTGATCCAGCCCACTGTGCGTCGATGATTGGAGAAATATTATTAAAGGAATTTTCAACATCAATAATTCCAGTGCCTGAAATATATCAATTCTTACCTACATCATTATTATTAATTATATCTTTCACTCAGACAAATAACAGCGCTTTATAACATCTATGCTTCTAACTACTATTTATATATTATTTGATTATTTATTACAAAGTTTCTAGACTAAATAATTAATGCTTTATAAGCAATAAAAAATCATAAATAATATATTTGATTTTCATTATATTTAGATAACGCAATTACCATGTACAGTTTATGAAGCATTACAGGGAAAAAAGTTTATTAATGTTTCCTTAATTATTTCTATATTCGGGGATAAGAGCGAATCTTGAACGAATGGCAGAGATTTTGTATAACTTTGAGGATTTAATGTAAAACAAATGTGGAATAACTCTACAAGAGGTCTGTAAACTTAATATTAAACTCCGATTTAAAAATGTTAATAAAATGTATGGGGAAATTCATGAAAACACGTTGAAAATTTCGTAGAAATCACATTTGAGGTATTGAGAGTTTGTGATCACATAAGTATAAGGTCTAGATACCTCAATTCTGTTATATTTATAGCAAAAGTCTTGAAAAAATGATGAAAAATCTCGTAAAAATTCGATTCGAGGTATCGAGTGTTTGTGAAGTACTTCATTATAAGCTCTACGAGTATATACCTCAATTCTATAAAACGTAGCTGCAAATCCCTACAGCGCGAAGGTAGCGAAATTCCCCGCGTCCCTCCCCGACCAAAGAATTTGTTTAATGTTTAACGGTTTTGAAGTACGACGTTTATTAGTGAGGAATATGAATAATAATATTAAATCGAATCAAAAAAGGACTACGAGTTAGTATCTGAAAAATTATTTTATTCATAAACTTGTTGTAAAAAATCTTCACGACTGCTGCTTTATGAAACACCTTCAAGTGTACAAAGTATTCAGGCGGACCGAATCAACTTTAAATCCGAGAGGGACTTAAAATCGCAGAGTTTCTTCAAAGCAAAATATGTTGTTATTTAGAGGAAATAAGAAGATGCGTATTTTTCTGATTTTCAAACAGAATTTTTTGTAAAAAGTTATGCGTATTTAAACTTTGTGCATTGTTTTTTAAACAACCAAAATATTTTTCGAACTTATTTTAAATGATTTAAAAAATTTTAAAGAAATTTCAAAAGAGTTTATGTATTATTGTGTAATTACAAAATATTTTCATGTGTTCAAATGATTTTAATGAATTTCAAAATAATTTAACGGGATTTTAACATTCGTTTCAATTAAAAACTATCAAAGTTTATAAATGAATTTCAAAAGATTTCAATTAATTCTAAAGAATTTACAAAGATTTTAGAAGAATTTAAAAAAGTACAAGAATTTTCAAGAGATTTCAAAGACTTTTAAATACTTTTTATGAGTTCAAAAGATTTTTAATGATTTTAAGGGATTTTGTGGCATTCCAACAGATTTAATATGGTTTAAAAAGTTTTAAAAATTTAAAATCTTACAAAGCATTTTAAATGATTTTAAAAAAATTGAATAGATTAAGGATTTTCATGAAATTTAAAATATTTTAAAGTATTTGAACAGACTTTCGGGAATTTCAGTAGAATTTAAATTAGTTTTTAAAATTTAAAGTAATTTTAAAATATAAATAACGTTATTGAATTCTTCGATGTCTGTTAAATATCTTCAAACCTTCGGAAAATTGTAGAAATCCTTTAAAATATATTAAATTTCAAAAAAAAAATATATATATATATATATCGATTTTTAAAAATCTTTTAAAATATCTTGAAATATTTTTGGATTTAGTTTAAATCTTATTTAATCACATAAAATATTCAATGATAATTTGTAATATTTCTAAAATCTGAAATCTTAGTACATATGTTATTATAATCGTAGCAATATCTTTTATAGAATGGGTCACAAAAATGTGCAGCGTCCCTACAGCAGTGAATCATTTTAGTTGAAAATTTATCTCTTTGCATGTCTGGATACCTGTGCTCCGGTATGGCCGATACTCGGCGAAATACTTGAAGATTAAGTCTTCGGCGTTGGGCGAATATTCGGTACTCTTCAAGTATATACAATTTTCAAATTATATTTGATACTCAGTAGAAATTCTAAATGAGATACTTTAATCTATCAGAGAAATAATGTTTTTATTTTATTTTAATTTTCACAATTTTGAAAAGCATATAACTTTTTTAATTTTTATCAACATGAAAAATACCACTGTGATAATTTTCAACCTACTTTTTCCATAAACCAAATTCTTTGAAAAAATTATAATATTCTTATAAATTTTTTTTTATTTGCAATTTTTGAAAATGCTTCACATTTTTTAATTTTGAGCGGAAATATCTCGTTAACGAACTTTTCCTTCATTGTGAGACTCTAAAAAGTTTATCAGGGACTGATTCGCTTAAACAAATCCTCCAAAAGTTAGTGCGGCTACATCATTCAGGTAACCATACAACATGCATGCAGTCATACATACGTACACACATCCATATGGACATACATGCATGCGTACATACAGTAGGAAATACAGACACCAACACAATTTTATGATTTTTGGACTTTGTGAGTTCCAAAACGTAAAGACCCGTTAAGAACCAGACATCGAAAATTCAAACGATTACATTACACTCTCATGAACGAGAATGTAAAAACTCCAGTCTGGAAAATTATAAGAAATTTTAAATCATGTTAAAGTAAGTAGAGTTGATATCAAACCTATCTATTCCAGGAATACTAGTCTGGCGCTTTTCTGGCGCTGCTAATTTTTCTGCGTGTTTAACTTAAAGCATTTTGCTGACTAATCTTAAATATGGTGCTATCTAGAAGTTTATTACGAATTTAAATAAATGAAGACTGACCAGAGTTTAGCTAGTTTCCAGAAAGAATCACGGTTTAAACTTAAAAAATTGCCGAAGTGAATTCAGAAAATAATAATTTGAAAATAAAAGATTTAGGGAAATTTAAAAGATAATTGCATAAATGCTCAAATAATAATAAAAATTAAAGACACAATATTAAATATTGTGATAATAAAAAATAATATTTCAACGTAATAGAAATATTAATATAAAAATTTTGACATATATGATTTATTAAATTCATTTTAATCATTCACTTTATACGTAAATAATAATAATGCCTGACGATTTAAGTATTTAGAATAATAATTGGATAATTTATTGAATTCACAGGGTCAAAAATAGACAACCCTAATATGAGGGAAAAACTTACAATAACCTCCATCTAATTCGTCAAAGGTGTCCAGTTTAGAAAAACACTTCACAGATAAATAAAATAAAAAAAGAATGGAACAAACGTTGCGAAACACAAATTACACTATGAGAAAAAAAACTACCGAGGTTCACTCGGGCAATCATATTAAAATTTAAGGGCCTCACTCGCGGTCTTGCGACGCCGATCTTTGGCCGGCCTTCTGTTCCTTGACTTGTTTCGGATTTGGGAGGAAAAATCTATCAACGGATGATGTTCTATGATGAAAATCTATCAACGCTGGGGGTCGTTCCCGAACTCCTCCACTTGGAACCCTTCTTCCAATCAGAAATCAGAAATTTGGATGAAGTAAAGGGACAATTTTTGGGTCAGAGCGGGGATAGTGTCGACGTCTTAGAATGAGTCTAAGGCCACTGGTCCTATAAGGAGTTTTTGAGAAAGAGAAAGTGGGAAGTACTATTCGAAAAATCTGTCGGCTAAGGGTAATTTGAATAGCCTTCTGTTGGACAGGACCAATTTGCACCGAGGCTGTTTAGGAAAGAAACCTTTTGTTTCATTTATTGCAGCGGTGTCTGGCAGCCAGATGTTTCTTAAGAATCTTCAACACTCTCTGGATGAAGTTGCAAACTTAAACGTTGAGTTATAGGCTCTACGTAATTTTCTTAAGAGTTTTTGGATTTGAGAGGAAAATTGAAAGAAAAAGGTCCGAAGAAAAAGGAGCTCGAAATCGTCCCAAGGAACTCGATTAGTATCCAAGTAGCTTGGAAAATATAATGAAAGTGAAAATGATTGACTTGAAAAACCAGACACCCTTCCTACACCCTTCCTACTTTATCGAGATATTTGAACATTCTTATGCATGAGTAGTTTCATCTCTATTTTCCATAGTTAAAATGAGTCCTAGAATGGAAAAAGCTGATTGATGGCGCCGCTAGGCTCGCTATAGCAGTTTGTGCATCTCGCTAACAATGTGTGCGGGGTTTGGTTAGGGAGGATTAAAAATCTATTGACTATAATATGTTTTATAAATTTACTACGATATTTGGAACTAACTTGGTATACAGCTGTATAATCGTGTGTAACATTAATTACACATAAATCTAGGCTGAGATACTGTAACTATAATAAATTGACAGCACTGGAGTTGGTTAGACACTTGGACTTCACCTCAGAGGTCTGGGGTTCGATCCCTGAGCCGGTACCTCTTGAAATTTTTCAATATACCTTTACCGAGGTTCTGGTGGTTCGGAACCCACCTTAAGCTGTAGGTTCCCCCATCGTGTACTTGACTGCAACCCAGTCCGTCAATGATGGGGTAAAAACCAGGCTTTGTCCAATATGTCTGGGCAGACTGCTCTCATCAGATCACTTGATTGCATTATAAAAATGCGTCCGTGACTGATGATATATACCGGGACAGCCCCGTGCAAAAATGATGAAATAAAAATCCATCTCTAACTAAAAAATGCCTTCGACATGTTGGGCAGTATAAGCCTGTGACAACATTTCAACACTGAAATGTTTTTATGACAGCATGATTAAGTGATGATTAAATTAACATGAACATGATTAAATTTTACTATCACGATTAAAGAATTATTGGTATATAAGGATATTTAATTAAATAAATTCTAATTAATCTAGTCTGTAACTCTTAGAATGCAGAAAGGTTTCGGCAGTTTTTTTAAATTTCCAAATGCTTAGTCTGTTTTAAAGAATATCCCGTGAATTTTCTTATTTTCACAGAGCTTGATTTTTTTTTTCATTTAATCTTTAAAAAAAATGTCAATGTATACTCGTATCTTGTTTGTGAAAAAGAAATCCGGTAACGATTTAGTCATACTTGAACTCATAGATTTTGGTGATGATAAATGACAATTCCGTTACTTTCGAATAATTTAATCTAGAAAGGAGGAACAAATTTATATGGTTAAAAGCTGTATGACTATTGTGAGTAGTGCACAGGCCTTCTCAACAGTATGTGGTATTAACGCACCTGAAAACCTGTGGAAAACTGATAAAGATCTGCATGGGGGTCATTCACTCATACTCGGGGTCAACAACTCAACTGCTGTTTGAATTAATTGTGAGTGACAAGGTCGATCAAATAAGAGCCGTAACTGCAGGTTGCTGTTTTCTGGGTCGCCCTCTTTTCGTTTTGGGCTCGAAAATCATTATGAGAACCGTTTTTTCTTCCTTTTCAATCGGATTACGGGAGAGTGCGTCAGCATTTTCATTAATTTTACCGGGCTTATATTTTACGTCATACTCATATTCCAACAATCGTAATCGCCAACGCATCAAACGTGAACCTACATCTCTGTTTGAGTGCAGCCAGGTAAACGCTTGATGGTCTGTTACGACTGTGAATTTTCGACCATAACGATAATGTCAGAAATTTTTAATATAATCGACAATGGCCAGATTCTCTTTTTCAGTGGCTGTATAGTTTTTCTCGGCCGGGATCATCCTGCGAGAAGCGAACGATACAGGTAGATACTCTCCGATTTTACCTTGGCTAAGAATTGCCCCGAGGGCACTATCGGAAGCGTCGGTAGTGAGCATGAAAGGCTCTTCGAATTTGGGACACTACAAAACAGGTTCATGACAGAGCGCGTCATGCATATCTTTAAAACTGACTTGCTCTCGTTATTCCCAGTCAAATTTCTTACCCTTTTTTTAAAAGTTCTGTCAGAGGCTGTGTACGACTAGCAAAGTCAGGAATAAACCTCCTGTAGTACCTCACGAGACCCAGGAACTTTCTAACGTTTCTCTGGGTTTTTGGAACAGGAAATTTCCTAACGTTAAGCGTTATAAACGTTATAAGCAGCAAATCGCAACAGTTCTTGGGGTTCTACTTCTATTTCTATGTCTTTTTCGCAAGTGTTAATTGCCATCGCAAAACAGGTACCGTTTTCAACCGGTACTGCCGCGTTGCCAAGTAACACGTCTTTATAGACATTGCGTACAGCAGAAAACCTTCCTTAAGATGTAGCCTTAATTGTAAGCACTGTAGCTTCCTTTTTGGGTTTAGAGATTTTTGATTCGGTATTTGAAAATGTTATAAATGGGATTGGTTTTATAGGGTTGCTGCTAGTGACTATAGTTTTGTGTCTGAACGAAATCTCGACTTCTTCTTCATCCAAGTAATGAATTCCTAGAACTCCGGCCGCAATCGAGACCGGTAGATCATAATTGACTACCTGAACTTTTACCGTCGTGTCTAAAATACGGATGCAAGCCGAACTCAAAGTTTCAATTTGAGAAGTCGTTATTCCCGTAATGAACACGCTTTCATTAGGATCTATCTCTATATCTGGGTGCAACGGTATCTGATATCTGATCCGGTATCTATTAAGATGAACGGCTATTTTCTCGTTTTCGATGGTGAATACGGGCGTAGCATTATTTACGACAGATAGACGTGCCAACTCTTGCCAACTTAGCGCCGTGAAATCAAAAAGGCAGTTTGGACAACGCGAAAGACACGGTCCTGGCAACACAGAAATAAAATCACCTCCGCCACCTGATTCACTCTCGACTGCGTTAGAATCCTGCGAGTTTTGTTCAAACCGTCTATCGCTGGCCATCATCGTGGTCTTAGTGTTCGGCTTCTGTTGGGAGTGATATCGCTGATACCCCGTGTTCTGCTGCTCGTGCGAGCCTGTGGAGCGTCGCAGCAGATACGGCTGTTTTTTCCATTTGCGACGAATAGCGAGTTTGCGACGGAGTGAGGCTACTAGGATTTGAAAAAGACGAAACGCGTTGTGGCAAGGTATGATATTCTCCGCGATGTTCGAAGGCTTCTTTCAGATATTGAGAATACTCTTTGGCAAGGTCAACGGCGGCATCTAGGGCAACTAGATTTTGTAAGGTAACGCGTAATTCAACTTCACGACCTAATTCGCTATAATATGCCTCAAAAGGACGGATAGACGGGGAAAACGCTTGTTTGAGACGGTTCACTAATTCTGCTATGATGACGAATGTTCTACCTTCCGCGGACTCTTCCGCGGATTCTCTTAGTCTCGATTGCACGTGTTTAAAGAACTCGGGTTTCAACGCATCTAGAACCTCCAAACTTGCGGACTCGATATCTTGAAAGAGAGTTCTTAAATCTGGTGACTGACCATCGAAAATGGGTACTCCTAAAAGCGCGGATTGCAACGCGAAAAATTCGGCGAACGCTGACATGGAAAAAGCCGGATTGGCTGCCACGTCGCCGTTTATACTCATATTGTCTATATTAGATTTAGTAATCGGATAACTAAAATTTACGGAATTCGTCGTTAAAGTTTACCGACGGAAAGAAATTCACGACAAAAGGCTCATAGTAAGATTGATTTCTCTGACGGTTCAAATTTGTAAATGACGAGATCGGTTGAATTTATGTAAGAATGAAGATTTATCGCGAATATTTGAATTGATGTAAATGCAGAAAATAATTAAATCATAGTTATTATACGGAAAATTAACCTACCTGCGTTTGATAAATGTCTAATAAAATGTTATGAGGTTAGTGATAATTTTATCAAAATAGGAACAGATTTATTCGATAAAATGTCGACAAATGAGAAACACAGATTGGCACAACTTAAAAAAAATGTTCACTTGCGAAATGTGAAACGTAATTTTATGAGACCGTTGACAGCAAAAATATATACATGCACAATTTTAATGAGACGTTAAGATTCAGGTAAATAAATGTATACAATTATTTCCACTAATTCCATTCTTGAAAGTAAATCACGATGAATTATTTAATAATATTCCTGTATATGATTTAAAAATTAGTACAATTTAACAATTTAAAACCGGTACGATGAGCTATCCCACCGCTGTCACCATTTGTATCGCTGTTACGTTCACCCTTGGCCACTGTTAAATGCCCGTGACAGAGAAATTTGTTTATTAGTTTAAAGAAAGAAAATAAAAATTCAAATAAACTTAAGACTGTTGATCTTTAGTTCACTCTTTTGAGCGGTTAAAAGAGTGGTATTATGTGGGTGAGCTCTGGGTATTAACGGAGGTCCCAACCTGCCCTTTAATTTGTTAAACTTAGTAACGCGATACAAAAACAGAAAAAAACAAAGAAATAAGGATATAGTTAATTAAACAAAAAAATAATGTAATTTAGAATAATAATTGGATAATTTATTCAATTCACAGGATCAAAAATAGACAAACCCTAATATGAGGGAAAAACTTACCATAATCTCCATCTAATTCGTCAAAGGTGTCCAGTTGAGAAAAACACTTCACAGATAAATAAAATAAAAAAAGAATAGAAAAAACGTTGCGAAACACAAATTAAACTATGAGAATAAAAAAACTACCAAGGTTTGCTCGGGTAATCATATAAAAATTTAAGGGCCTCACTCGCGGGCTTGCTACGCCGGCCTTAGAACGCGCGAATCCTGTCACGAGACGCGCACGCGGAACAAATTCCAATATCGAAGATTCACCTTTACTATTTACCGCGATAGAACTGCGGCATACGCAAGAGCAGAGAATAGACTGAGGTTAGATCGCACAATCAGCAAGTCCGAACTTCCGAGACGCTGGGGGTCGTTCCCGAACTCCTCCACTCGGAACCCTTCTTCCAATCAGAAATCAGGAATTTTTATGAAGGAAAGGGACATTTTTTGGGTCAGAGCCTTCTGTTGAATAGGACCAATTTGCACCGAGGCTGTTTGGGAAAGAAACCTTTTGTTTCATTTATTGCATCGGTGTCTGCCAGCCAGATGTTTCTTTCGAATCTTCACCACTCTCTGGATAAAGTTGTAAACTTAAACGTTGAGTTATAGGCTCTACCTGCTTTTCTTAAGGGTTTTTGGATTTGAAAGGAAAATTGAAAGAAAAAGGTCCGAAGAAAAAGGAAGTCGAAATCGTCCCGAGGAACTTGATTAGTATGCGAGTTCCTTGGAAAATATAATGAAAGTGAAAATATTCGACTTAGAACACCAGGCACCCTTCCTACACGTAAAAAAAGAACTTAAAAATAATAGTTATTATACCTTAAAATAATACCTTAAAATAATAGTCATACCTTATTTAACTATATCTAAAATTACTTTCTGCATTCTGGGTTAATGATTAATAAATATTTGAAGGGAAAAGGAATGTGAAAATTCTGAGAAATACGGGGCGTCACAGTATGATCATACAAGCCTTATTATTTGCTATGATATTTTTAGAAACAATGATCTGTCTAGAAACTAGTCGATCCGAGCGTTTCATCTAACATTAGTCTAGCCACTGCACAGTTAATCTCTGGCGCGCCAGTGTCGACTCAAAGCGGACTAGACAGAAAGAGTACAGCGCCACAAAATTGTTCTACTCGGGGTATAGAAAAGATAAATACTTCCAAGAAAGTTCTAACACGGTACTAAAGTTTGTTACATTTTCTATCTAATTCGTTTTTCAGGAACATTCTTAGGTTTGGTTTTGACGCATTAACACTTAATTGAAAAATGGTCCCCACACCTAACTGTACCAAATACCACCCCCTTCCCATGTCTCGGTAAATATGTAATATGGTGATTTGTGGTTCTTCACCTACTATAGATTCCTGTAATAGTATTAATTTACCAGAGAAATTTCCCACATTGTCGCCTTAAGGTTATAGTACGACATGTCCCTTAACTGTCGAATTGAGAAAATTAGGTTCAAGCTTTAACCGTAATATACTCTACAAAAACGCTGTTGAATGTCGAAATAAGTTTATCATTAAAAAATAATGCATGATGAAGATCATATTAGCACAACATTTTAATACCATTATAAATGTATTTCATCTGATTTGGAAAATTGGTTTTGTACATGGCGTAATATGAGATTTAAAAACATAATTGTTTCTTAGTATTATAGTATGATACCACCTTGATCAAACAATTTTAGGACTCGTCACCGTGTGGCGCCCTCGTTCGGCCGATTTCAATTCTTCCTTTTTTGTTGTATTGGTTAAAGTGTCATTGACGCTTTGTCAGATTTTCAGTTTGATAGCTTGACATTTGTTGAAGTGACGCTCTATTGTGTCTGTCTATCTTTGTGTGTGGTTTCGATTTTTCAACAAAAAAAAATGTCATCGACCGTCGCACAATGCCATCGTTATCCGTGAGTATTTGGCTAAAACCGAAACGAATACCATAAAACAGCCACCAAATTCACCTGATTTAGCTCCCTGCGACTTTTCCCTATTCGTTCGACGCAGGAAACCGCTCCGCGGAACGCGTTACAGCACCCGAGATGAGGTCATTGAAAAATCGAAGATAGCTCTAATGGCTATATCGTAAACCGATTATAAAAAATGTTTCGAGGATTGGATCAAGCGCTGGCTCAAGTACGTTGCAATCGACGGGGAGTAATTTAAAGGGGAAAATATCGATTAAGAAGAATAAACTTGTGTTTTTGATTTTAAAAGTAAAGTCCTAAACCTTTTTGATCAAGGTGTATGTGCACAACATATTTACAGATGAACGATTAATAGTGAAATTATGTAGTAAAAACCTTAACAGAATGCAAGTTTATAATATTCTGTTGTATTATATAGCTCGAATGAAATGACTTATTCATCAATAATTGGACTAAAAGACATATTCTTATGGTTACTTTTAAGGCCATGTGATGAGTGGGTCGGGTGACCAGATTGTTACCTTACCGACACTTTTTTTCCTGATTTACAGTCTCACGAAGCTCCTCATCGAGTTGAAAATTTGGAATACTTAACAAGAAGCACTAAAAATGGTGGGTCTGGTCCTACATTTGTATAATTATGAAAAATTTTTTTGACATAAATATTTTTTAGCTTTTTTCGTAATTATTAAAATTTTGGCCAGACGCATCTTTCTTAATGCTTCTTATTTATTATCCCAAACTTTCCACTCGATGATTTATTTTTGAAAATTGTTATTTGTCAAATTGAAATTAGGTTATCCGTTTAAAATATGAACTATCAAGTTGGGGGTTTTTCACTTATTGCAATGCCAAAAAGGACGCAGTGCCCAAAAACTTCGAAATTCAAAATCTGTGAATTTCTGCGATTATAAAGAATCTAAAAACGGTCCTCAAATATTAAGAATCAATGCATTATAAAACTTGTAGTTTAAAATTGAGTTTTAATTATATTTTGTCAACTAATTTATTTTCAACTTTCCAGTACAATATTAGATATATGTAATCGCAAAAAAGTCACCATTGCCCTAGACGCGTGATGTAATTTGTGGACGATTCTTTACTCTTTACTTATTCGACTAGTCACAGGATTAATACTAGTCAAACCCCTACCCCTTTCCAACGTTCCTTTGGGCGGAAGGTACCATTTGACTAGTCACAGAAAAATGCGGGTAAAACCCCGACCACTTTTCAACATCCCGTCATGGCGTTAAAGTACCCCTTCGACTGATAACAGAAATAATGTTGGTCGCACCCCTTCCCCTTTCCAAAGTCTCGTGGGGTTGGGAAGGCACCTCTCTGACTGGTCCCACAATTAATGGTAATCAAAGGTGTACCCCTTTCCAACTTCTCGTGGGGCGGAAAGTCACCCTTCGAATGATTACAGAAATAATACTGGTAAAACCCCTACCCTTTTCCAACGTCTTTTGGCGGCAACAAGGTACGCCTTTCCGATCGGGTACTGAAATAATGATTAAGGAAGCCCCGTGACTGGTCATAGTAATAATGTAATGTATTGTTAGGTATAGCAACAATAGCAATGTAATAAAAATGTAATAATATAATGATAAAAAAATGTAATAATAATAATGTACAATAGCGTTATGTAATAATGTGCCGAAAGGGATCCTTTTTGCCGGTACCAGGAGGGAAATTTTTTGCCGGTACAGGCAGAGAAGTTTTTCCCGTTACCGGCTGAGAATTTACTGGTTTCATTTTTTTATTTTTAATTTCCTTTTTTACGATTTGGAAAAATCTACATGTGTTATAAAAAATATTCATAAAAAATTTGTAGCTCTTTTTTGAGTGACAAACTTTTGTCTATTTTTCTTCTTCATAGCTTGTTTCGTTTGTCCCAAAATTCATTTTTTTACATTCCATTAAGAGAACATTATCAAAGTGATAGGTTTTACAGTATTTAAAATATCAATCGAAATTTTAAGTCAAAAAACGCACAATATGAAAAACGTCAAGAAAAGAAAAATGAATATCTTGGAATTTTCTTGAAAAGTCCGAAAATCATATTTTTATTGCAAAAAAAAATAATGAAAACTAAAAAATTCAATTTTGCAATCAAAATATGCAAGATACGAAGAAAGACGAACAAACAACAATTGTGCTTCCAAAAAAGACGCGTCGTTGTTACGTATGTAGCAAAGAAAACTTAGATAATATTTAACCCTTGAAATATAGTTTATATGTAGCGTGAAGTTTTATATATAGTATTGATTTGTTTTATAGAATAAGTGTATAAAACAAATGAATATTTTATATAAAACTTCACACTACATATCAACAACATGTAATATTTCCGCCTGGGAACCGACATGGAAATCAATGATTTTTATTAATGGAATTTAGTAATCGTTTGGGGTTTGCATGAATGCGTGTATAGTTGTGTTCCGGAGGAGAGAGTGATAGTCCAAGAAAGTATAGTATAAAACTAAAGGAAGACGCACTAGTTTTCTCACACACAAATAAAAATTGAAACTTCTTAAAGCACGCCTATACACACACACACAGACACACACACACATATATATACATATATATATTTTTTTGATTCCTCTACAATCAAACCGAAGGGCCTATGACAAAGCCACCGAACGCGTCCTCGGGTTGCGGATAGAGGGTCCCTGTACCAAGGGCTTCTGCTGAATATGGTTACAAAAATAAATAGGCAGTCGCGGACAATTGTCCAGGGGTGGTCCCGAAGGAATTAACCCCCAAGCGGAAGTATGAAACCCATGCCGAAAGCTGAATGGCACCTGGGTGAGGTGTCTAGAACGGTGACTCTGGGATACCGGGCGACCTCTCAGTGTACGCAGCCTTATCCTTGCATGCGGGACTCTACAAGGATGGACGAACCCCTTTCCCTAGCTTCTCGTGGGAACAACAATGACAACACCAAACATAGTTGTAGTAAGTGCGGTTCAAAACAACAGAACGCGCAGGGCTCCCGACAATGGGTCGACCAACAATGCCGACCAATATAGAGCTGGGGGAACTGATAAAAATGGATTAAATGCGATGGATCGGCGGGATCTCGCGGCCGTTGGGTGGACGGAGCAACTGAATCACGACTTGCTAGACTGCTACAATGCGAGTGTGGCTCGTGAACGGGGTCACATGGCACGGCTGCATGCGCTGTGGAGCGAGAAACAGCCGGAGCTATCGCACTTTTCGCAGCAACGTCTGCGAAACCATGCTGAACTAATGATAGGATTGTTCGCGCAATTGAACCTGTGTGGCAAGAAATGTATGAACAACGAAGCTCAAAGAAAGGCGTAGCTGGATGTCGGCAGAACCTGCTCATCGATAGATGCGTCTGCAAAGATGCAGCATTCTACCAGAGTGACCTATCGATGGCTTGGATTGATTATCGGACAGCTTTCTATTCGACATCCCATATACTTATCATCTGTCTTTTGGAAATCTTAAAGGTTCATCCGCAAATAGTTGGGTGCATAGAGAGATTGATGGCGCTTTGGAAAACCAGATTTACTATATCATCTGGAAAAAATCTTGTGATAACTAACAAGGTCACCTTTCAGAGAGGTGTCTTTCAGGGAGACACCATGAGCCCACTCCTCTTTTGCCTTACATTATTGCCACTATCTCTAGCACTGCGCCATTCCGACGGGTACTTGTGCGGCAAACCTTCAGATCGAAAGTGCAAGGTCACTCATGTATTTTATATGGACTATCTGAAGATCTATGCTAAAAACAGAGAGCAACTGCATCTAGCTCTGGGGATTTTCGAACGATATACTAAGGAAATTGGAATGGAATTTGGGTGAGACAAATGCGGCAAGGTTTATTTGAAGCGAGGAAAACTTAATGGCATCCCTGAAGATCCTGAGCTCGTTGATAGAAGCGCCATACGACACCTTTGCGCTAGAGAAACTTATACATACCTGGGCGTGCCACAGAGCCGCATCCAGGATGTGACATTTATAAAGGATACTCTCCGAAGCAGATACAAACGTTTCATCCGACAGATTTGGTCTTCCGAACTGTCGGCGAGGAACAAAGTATCTGCAACGAACATGCTTGCCGTCCCGGTACTACTCTATTCATTTGGAGTAGTTCCATGGACGAAGAACGAGCTCAGATCTCTTGATATCGGGTATCGGGTATCGGGATCTTATAAGGAAGTTGCAACGATTGTACCCGAAATATTCTGTTAATCTGATCGTCCTTATCATCGGCGCTCTAGAACACTTGCGGGAAAAATGCAGAAGGCGGTCGTCCTTGGGTCGGTCCGTATTCTTAGGGTGCACGAGGTTTTTGCTGGATCGTCGTATTGATTCCTTTACAGACTGTAACCACCTATCTGACGGTTGTGAGACGCGGTTGTGGCTGAAATTTTACCGCGATTTCGCTGGAAGCGGGTGCAATTTTTCAGATTAGCTCCCGCTCCCGGCGAAATCCTGCGGTTGTCTTTATGACAAATTTTTAATTATATATGTATAAAAGAGTGGCTTCGAGCGTTTATGGAACGAGATAACTAAAAAATTTCTTAAGTCACCCTTCCACTTTTCCACATCCTATATATAAAAATCAAAATAGCCACCACATTAAGCTTGTCAACTCATCCACTTATAAATGATTTTATTAATCAACAAAAACCCAGATAATTAAGATCATAAGACCAGTACAAATGGCTCACGGAATGCGAACAAATGTTGAAATTTTCTAAATCGTACCGAGAAGTTCGACCACACAATTTCCAAATCTCCGAATCATCAAAAATCACTAACTATGCACTACGTGTCACAGACCTTTATAGCTACACAATTTGATCAAAGGGTCGTTCACTCCACCGGGAAGTTCGGCAATACGCAGATCCTTTCGGTAATCTTATTTAAGACTGGGAAACCTTCCGCGAGTTCGAGACTCGATTTAGCGAGCGGTCGTTAAGATTTTAAAATCCTCTCGTCGAACGGAGAACGTGCGTGAAAGTTAATTCATATATCCGTGTAAAGAAATAAAACGTGAGAAATTTGAATTAATTTTTCGGGCTACCGCCCGTAAACCGGCGTAGCTAACAATTAGTATTATTGGGTGACGGTCTCGTTTTCGTACGCTTAAAACGTACACTTCTACTATATATTTTCAAATACCATAAATATTGTAACTTAAATCAATAACTATGATTTAAACTTTTTAGAAATTACATTTTGTGAATTAGAACGAACTCTTGTTTTAATTTTTTTAAAAATAAGGTTCTCAAAGCATCAGCGGTTTTAACGATTACATTTTCATTGTGAGCCTCGCGCTTCGCACTTGATATTTAGGTTATAGATTCAATTTTCTTGGAATAGTGAAACGATATAGACAAAATTCAACAGGAAATAAAAGGTAGGTAAGTTTTCAAATATGATATCAATTTTTAAAAAAATTGTTTAATTTACTAAATTAAGACAATTATCGGTAGGCTTTTCTTTCGTTCGTTCAAACTTCAGTTCTAAGGCAAATATACATACTTTCATTAATGTTAGTCTAGATCATTTTAAATTTGTGTCCATTTGGAAAATATAATCAAGATAATTTGTACACCTTACAAAAATCTACGAAAAATAACGATTTATGCATCTCCTAAAAACAAAAATTGAATATTTTTTAAAATGATCAAAGTTTTTAGTTTTTGTCTAATAAAAAAATACAATGAGAATAGTTTTTGAATATGTTATATATATAGTAGCAATTCGTATTGATATTTCTTAATCAATAGAAAATATTTTTCTCCATTTTTTGAAAATGTCCAAAATGTTGAGAAGCATATAACGTTTTAAATTTTCATCCAAATTAAACCTGTCATTCGTATAATTTGCAAGTATTTTCGTCACGTATATAACTTCTCTAATTTTCATCGAAACTGAAAATTTTATTTTGATAATTTGCAAGTCGTTGACTCATCTGTAAGAAATTTTCATCAGAAATTCTCAAATTTGAGAACAACATTTTTTCTATTCTCAATATGTTCTTAATTTTTTTTTTAATATCTGGTTAGCGAACTTAACCTTCAGTCAACCACACCTGCTTAATGACATAGAGACATACAGGAATTCAGGCAGACACCGATAAAATTGTATGATTTTTGTACTATATGAGTGCCGATCCTTAAAATGAGAGAACTAACATTTGGGCGATTACATTACACTCCTATGAATGAGAATGTAGAAAAAATATAGACAAAAGTTGTTTGCCCAAAGAAGGGATACAAATTGTTTATAATCTAGAGCATTCTCATTATTTATAATTAATAACATATTAGAATTGTCCGAACTTTGACACCGCAACATTCAAATTTCGAACCAAATGACACAAAATACGAAAAATAGTCTTAAAGACCAACCATAGCTTTTCAAAAGACCTGGGACATTTTTTTCAACCATTTCATAACAAGGCTTTTCATTTTGGATTCATTCATCGACAGTACTATGCTGAAAACAGAAAATTCAAATTTATAACTAAATGGAGCCAGATAAGGAAAAAATTGTTAACACGGAATTGCAGCTGTCAAAAAGTCCTGCAAAATGTATTTGAACAATTTTTTAGTGGACTTGTTAATTTGGTTCCATCCGCCGAAAATACTACCAAGTAAAAAATCTCGGGAATTTTCCCCACTTTTTAGCAGGGAAAAGTCCACTTTTTCGTTGGGGAAAATCATTTTTCCCAAGATATGGGGAAATTTTCCTAAAAGTCCTTATGATTCACTAACACACTGGGGAAAACTACCTAAAATTGAGAAAATTAGATATTTCCTACAGTTTGGGGAAAACTTCCCTAAACTGAGGGTAATTTATACGAATGTATTGGAATATTCCCTACAATTTGGCGAATTAATTGATTCCCACTAGATGTAGGAAATCTTTCCAAAAGGAATTTTTAGTTTTGCCCATAAATCTTGTAAATTTTGTAAACATTCTTGAAGTATTATCGTATGTTCAGAAAGATACTTTGGATTTCTATTCTACAGCATTCAGACTTCACAGAAGACTTCACAAGAATAATTCTTATCTAGTTTACTGTAGCACGATGAAGTGAGCAAATTTTGGTAACACATGTAGAATCAGAAAACAGAAAAAACGAAAAAATTTGTCTTTACTGATATATCTCCTCCGAATTAAATTAGATTATTGTCGATGAATTAGAACTTATTTAATACCATTCAGAAAAAAGCGCAAAAAGCTACTGATCAACTGACATATGGGAATTCCCAGTTCTCTCCAATTTAATGAAGTTAAACGGCGATAGATAGCGCTGGCATCGCGATTCTAGCTACATCGCGAATAAAAATAGAGCGATTATAAGGCGAAAGATGATCCAGGCACGGTTAGAATTTGGAAATTAACTTCAATTTATGTAAAGTTTATCCGGCAAGGTTGATTTTTGTTGCGGTGATTCTTTCACCCGGAACCAATGTAAACTTTATCTTTTGTTTTTTCTGTGTTGGCATAATTGTACACCGAAAAAAATATGCAACTATATTATTTCAATAATACCTCAGACTAATACACTTCGCATAAATTAGAAATCTATAGGTAAGGAAGTGGTATTAAATCTCTTTATTCAACTTGTAATTTCACCGGTCTGAGTAGAGAACTGATGCTAAAGCAATATCGAACTGCATCGATTAAATCAGTATTGAAATGGGGCAGTTCTTCATGTAGAACTCGCAATATTCATAAGTTGAATATCATCTGTTCTAAAGCGTCGAGACAGACACTGTTCCACTTTTGTAGCAGGTAAGTAACGAAATTTGAATTAGAGCGCGTCGGTAAGACAGAACTTTTACGATTCAAAAGTTTATAAGCGCTTCGTTTAAACAAAGATTAGCTTCGATTCTAATCATGCGAAAACAGAGCAGTTCCGCATATGAAACGCTCACATTTGAGTATCAAACGGTGCTAATTCGGGCAAAGTAAAACCCGACCCGTTCAATGTTTTCATACGCGAAATCTTGACGTCTAAACAGTAATACGTCGATATAGATATACTCGCTATGTTTCGCTCCATTCGACTCTGCTGGTTCGAATGACGACGAATAGCGATAATCGAACGAATCTGTAACGTAGGAGCTTCGCGTGAGCAGTGCGCTGAGTTGAGGCGCCGAACAACATATGTTGGGAAAAATTAAACAATAATTATTTAAATATCAAATCTCGCGTGCTCTCAAATTTAAGCAGTGCACGTAAATATTTAAAGTACTAAACATTGTCATCGTGCATACAATAAAGTGCGAGAGTTAAGGATGATGAACGGTCAAAATCACGATAATGCTGCATTAAGATAGTTGCAGATATAGAACACTACCGGTTCAATCAAGGAACGCCAGCTGATCTAATGAAGTAAGATTTAGATTGTTCGCAATGCGAAATTCAAGCAGATTGTTAATCTAACTTTGTATGTCCTGCAACTACGCACCTTATCGCGTACCAGTATCAGTACGTGAGCAGTTGCAAACATAGATTACAATGATTATATACTTTCAGCATAAAGAAAATTGATTGGTTTTACTTCTTAATTGTTATATTGTTATAAAATTCGTTTTGCGGTAAAATATAAAAATAAGTGCGTCTACATTTTTGAAAGTAAAATTCATTAATTTAAAAAAATAACAATTTCCAGCTTGCACATTTGATCCGCTGGAGTCATTTGTATAGAAAATTGTTACTACGTGACAAATCTCTATTCAATTGTATCGGTTCATCGTAAAAGCGTGTGACAAAAGTTTCTTAAACCAAAATGATCATCGCAAAAAAATCAATTTCATTAATTTTTACTAACAGTTGTTTTTTTTAAATCCACTTTTTGTAAACATTATTCATGTATAATTTTGAAAATATTTCAAATATTTCAAATATGAAAAAGATTTCCGCTTATAAAAGTTTATAAACAGAAAGAGAATAATTTTCGCATAGTTAAAAAATTATGTAACTCCTAAACTAATATTGACAAAATAGTCCGCCACGTCTCATATTAAAAATAATATTATACGAGGTGTGTTCAAAAAATAAGGTGACTTTATGGTTTTCTCAAAAAATATTCATTTATTCCACAATATTTATGTTGTCCCCTTTAAAGTAATCCCCCTCAGATATAATACACTTGTGCCAACGTTTTTTCCAATCATCGAAGCACTTCTGATAATCATTTTGTGGTATAGCCTTGAGTTCTTTCAGCGATGCAGTTTTATCTCCTCAATCGTTGAAAATCGATCTCCTTTCATGGGTCTCTTCAGTTTTGGGAAAAGAAAAAAGTCACTGGGGACCAAATCCGGTAAATATGGAGGCTGAGGCATGACTGTGGTGCTGTTTTTGGTCAGAAAATCTTTCACAAGCAACGATGAATGAGCAGGTGCATTATCGTGATGCAAAAGCCACGAATTGTTTTTCCAAAGTTCTGGACGTTTTTTACGTATCACCTCTCGCAAACGGCGCATAATCTGAAGGTAATACTTCTTATTGACCGTACGAACTTGTGGTAAGAATTCCTGATACACTAAGACACGGTAATCAAAGATGACAGTGAGCAAAACCTTCACATTTGACCGAACTTGAGTGCTTTTTTTCGGTCTTGGAGACTCAGGATGCTTCCACTGAGACAATTGGGCTTTAGTTTCGACGTCATAAGCATATACCCACGATTCATCCCCAGTTTTAACCCTTTTGAGAAAATCAGGATCATTATTGACTTCATTCAACATCTCCTGAGCGATGGTCATGCGATGGATCTTTTGATCAAAATTAACCAGTTTTGGAACAAATTTCGCTGACACACATGTCATGCCCAAAACGTCCGAAAAGATAACATGGCATGAGCCAACCGATATGCCAACATCTTCAGCAACTTCTCTGATGGTTATTCGGCGATTTTTCAACACCATTTCTTCCACTGCTTGAACGTTCTCATCTGTTGTTGACGTGCTGGGAAGTCCAGGGCGAGGTTCGTCTTCGACATTCTCTCGGCCTTCTTGGAACAGATTGTACCACTTATACACATTTTTCTTACTCAGAGTAGACTCACCGTATGCAACTGTCAACATTTCAAGAGTTTTAGAGCACTGGATTCCATTTTTCACACAAAATTTAATGCAAACTCTTTGCTCGATTTTTTTTGAAAGAAGAAAATCGCCGAGCACACCAAACCCTTCTAACCTTTTACGCCTCTGCCAGAGAAATAACACGAGCTATATAGTCAAAACTGTGAACATATGATCGTGACGAGTATACCAACACAAGAAAACAAAAAATTTAAAACTTGAATGTACGCAGCCCGCGAAAATTGAAAAGTCACCTTACTTTTTGAACACACCTCGTATACAATCATATGTCGGTAAAACTGTTTGTCTGCAATCATTTCTACGACTTTCATAACAGAAAATGTATCCGATAAAAACGTGAAACTCCAATAACGTTAACGAAAAATAAAAGTTAATAAATGCATTAGTGTAATTTAAAAGATTTTTTTATTATCTACAACTTTTTTTTAAACTTTGTTCATTCTTGATTTTTTCGCTCGAGAAAATAACCTCGAGCAAGGTAGACAACCACCTCTCGCTCTAGGGTGGAAAAATACTATTTTTTCAATGTATTAATTTTAAAATATTGAACAATCTGTCTATGTAACGATAGCGTCGCGTATATTGGGCCCACGGACATAAAACAAAAACCAAAAGTTTCGCTAGTCCCTCTACGTTTTCAATAATAATTATGATTTATATAGAATAAAATCTTCTATGTGGAAACGCGAGTTGTAGTGACAATTAAAACTCGAATGAAAAAAGGCGAAGCGTGTGTGTAGACTAGCGGCCGAGCCGCGCCGCCAGCTAAAAAGTGGCGGGGGGAGATATACGCAATCGAGTGCCTTCTCGCATCGGTCGTCGTTTCTCAATATTATTTTTCAAATCGTAATCGCGATAAAATAATACATTATCTTTGTTGTAAATGAAAATGAAATCTTTCTTTTTTCACATTCTCATCCCAATATGAAGGTATTGGTTTCATTATAATTTAACTTTGTTGGTTTTCATCAAATCACCAGGTTTTGAGACCCCTGAGTCAGAAAAAACTATTTTGCGAAGGCGTTTATCTGTCTATAGTCTTTCTGCTTTGGCACACTTTTTCAAGGCCTAAAAAGGAAGAAGGATTTCGTAAACCAGCTATTTTAAATCAAAATTGAAAAAGTAAGCACATCTTCAAAAATTTTAAAACTAAATTTTTTCACGATTTAAAAGTTCTATGTAAGGTTATTAATAGTACTCAGAAACTCAAACAATTTATCGCTATGATTTATTTCTATAAAATTAAAATTGTCAGAGTTACACGGAGAAACTTTCAGTTGTAACAGCATGTAACTTTTGCTTTCAAAGAATTAGGCTGCGCGTCTTATCTAAAGTTCTAGCGAGTCTTCAGTTAGCTCCAGGGGCTTCTCTTTAGCCAACAGTACTCGGTGGCACTTTTTGAGGCTGTCATACTGCTTTGAACTGAAATATAAGATGTATAACGCTGGCAAGAAGTTAGCTTGGCACACCTTGCAACTTCATCCTAAAATCATTTCCTCCCTGAACTACCTAACGAAGGTTAAAGTTGAGGCAGCCAAGCCGGGAATAGAGTTGTTTGGCATAACCTTGTATGATCTGTGAGTACCTACAATCATAATATACTTTCAATAAGAGTATAGCAACGGAATGCAATAAATCATATATTATATTTCAGTTCGAAGCAGAATGAAAGTCTCACTAATGGCAAGCACTGTTTACAAAAGGGAAGCCCTTGGAGTGCATCTCGCCAAATGAAGACTCGCCAGAACTTCAGATAAGACGAGCAGCCTACGAGGGACTAAAGACCAGCCAGATGCTCGATGCAGGAAAAGGTGCCAAAGCTCTGCTGATACGTCATCTTTCTTCAATATTCAAAGAACTTAATTTGAGTTTTGTATTATAGTAAATTTATGATATTATTTTCGCTTTAGCTATATAAATAAATTAATCTTCAACTAAAATTAAACTACACTGTTAAAACTAATATTAAATTCAATATAGCCGTGTGTATGAAAATTAATACATCAAGCATATGAAATCGCCATTAGGAGCGCTTATATTAAAATTCATATACATTCGTGTTAATCACTTACAAGAAAAATCATTTAATTTCATTTTTCACGAATTTAAAATAAGTTTATCTGTAATTTTCGATTCTAAATAATAAAATATTATACCATCTTCCTGTTAACCAAAAATAAAATTGGATTTCAAGTCGAAAAGTTCAATCAAGCAAATAAATAACTTAATTTAATTGAGAATATTTAACAAGATTTAAAGAAATTAAAGCAGGTTGAGTTTTTACGCTCATTGCTATACTGACCTGTGTATTGAATTTAATACAAATGTATATTAAATTCACTACACCAATGTATGTTGCATTTCAGTAGCGGTAGTGCATATTTGCTTCACACAAATGTATATTAAACCTCATACAAATTTTTCTAACAGTGTATCTTTGACTTCCCGACTGAGAGTTAGTGAATAAACCCTTTCTAAATTGTTGCTCACCAAAGAGCAACAACCTTAAATGTAAAATATGATAGTCTTCATAAGACAGAGGTGTATTGTGACGCGTCAAGTGGTTAAGGGTATTTATAAGACTGGCAAAACGGGACTCCATTTTAAAGCCGCAATTTTGAATTTTTTTCTGCTTCTTTGCATACGGCATCTAAATGTTGGTCTATTTTGCAGACCAGCGTCGGTTTGTGGACAAAATGTATATATTTTGTTTAATAATAAAAAAGGAGAGAACAATAGAAAAAATTGCAGTGACACTCAGTGTGGATTCTCGCAGCAATCTCATCGACCCTCGTGAAACTCAAGAGGCAGGCACCCTGAGGAACGTTGAATGGCTCGTCGAATTTCTCGTAAATCATAACCCTGTCACTTCCAAGAGATGCAGAACAGTTACAAAAACTAAAAGTTTGAAAGCATGGATTGATTTAATTTTAATTAGCAGAATTAGTTTATTCACATAATTGGAAAAAATTGAAAACAAGATTCATAAAAATCGGTTAATATTTGCAGTTATAATAAAAATTTTAAAGGTTATACGAAAGTATAGCCAGATGCGTCGTAGCGTTTCGAACCGTACAGCACGAACTATCCTCTCATTGACATTAGATTCATGCCGGTTACGAAAACTAACATTTGAAAGGATAACTGGATTCACTTTTAATTACCAGAATTAGTTTTCTTCATATAACTGAAAGAAAGATAAAAAATATTCCTGAAAATCGGTTAATTCTAGGCAGTCTGATAAGTCCCTAAAAAATGAAACACGGAGACGTTTTTTTTGGCCAAAGTCGGTTTTCTTTTTCAACATACTCTCATTTTAGGTCGATACAGCGAGTCCAACGATTTTCTAACTTTTTGATACCGTCAGGGAACAAGTAATAGTCGCTGGGGGCCAAGTCTGGTGAATACGGTGGCTGAGCAACCAATTCGAAGCCGATTTCATGCAATTTTGCTTGTGCAACTAAGCATGAATGAACAGTCGCATTGTCGTGATGATAAAGAGGTTTTTTCTTTATCAAATGCGGTCGTTTTTCGGCGATTTCGATTTTCAATCGGTCCAATAATGATGAATAGTATGCTCGGGTAATGGTTTTACCTTTTTCAAGATAGTTCACGAATATTATGCCACGTACATCCCAAAATACGGAGGCCATAACCTTTCCGACCCATTTTTGCGTTTTTGGACGCTTCGGAGCACTTTGGCCCGGTGGAACCCACTGTTTTGCCTGTT